>NC_091223.1:5351582-5419082 GCF_040958095.1 Procambarus clarkii
ACCGGACAGTAAGGAAGTGATAGCCGAGGCTATATGAACCACTTCCCCGCCGGCACTCGGATGGTAATCTTGGGCATAGCATTTTATCAAATCACCTCATTCTTTGGGGCACACGTGAGGAACACAAATGCAAACAAGCCTGAATGGTCCCCAGGACTATATACAACTGAAAACTCACACCCCAGAAGTGACTCGAACCCATACTCCCACAACTGGTATGTACAGGGACGCCTTAATCCGCTTGACCATCACGACCGGACAGTAAGGAAGTGATAGCCGAGGCTATATGAACCACTTCCCCGCCGGCACTCGGATGGTAATCTTGGGCATAGCATTTTATCAAATCACCTCATTCTTTGGGGCACACGTGAGGAACACAAATGCAAACAAGCCTGAATGGTCCCCAGGACTATATACAACTGAAAACTCACACCCCAGAAGTGACTCGAACCCATACTCCCACAACTGGTATGTACAGGGACGCCTTAATCCGCTTGACCATCACGACCGGACAGTAAGGAAGTGATAGCCGAGGCTATATGAACCACTTCCCCGCCGGCACTCGGATGGTAATCTTGGGCATAGCATTTTATCAAATCACCTCATTCTTTGGGGCACACCTCAAAGAATGAGGTGATTTGATAAAATGCTATGCCCAAGATTACCATCCGAGTGCCGGCGGGGAAGTGGTTCATATAGCCTCGGCTATCACTTCCTTACTGTCCGGTCGTGATGGTCAAGCGGATTAAGGCGTCCCTGTACATACCAGTTGTGGGAGTATGGGTTCGAGTCACTTCTGGGGTGTGAGTTTTCAGTTGTATATAGTCCTGGGGACCATTCAGGCTTGTTTGCATTTGTGTTCCTCACGTGTGCCCCAAAGAATGAGGTGATTTGATAAAATGCTATGCCCAAGATTACCATCCGAGTGCCGGCGGGGAAGTGGTTCATATAGCCTCGGCTATCACTTCCTTACTGTCCGGTCGTGATGGTCAAGCGGATTAAGGCGTCCCTGTACATACCAGTTGTGGGAGTATGGGTTCGAGTCACTTCTGGGGTGTGAGTTTTCAGTTGTATATAGTCCTGGGGACCATTCAGGCTTGTTTGCATACATATATATATATATATATATATATATATATATATATATATATATATATATATATATATATATATATCAGTAGGGGGGCATATATATATTGATATATATATATCAATATATATATATATATATATATATATATATATATATATATATTATATATATACATATATAGAAATTGTTGCAAGTCGAGCAACAAATATTTTACATTGAACAACAAATGGGATTGGAAAAGCAGTATTGCCACCTCTGCTATACAGAAAAAAATAGACCCCAGACACACCCTGTGGGTAGTAATGGACCCCCATACCGACACTATGAGGGGTAGTGGACCCCATAACAACACTATGGGCGGTAGTGGACACTATACAAACACTATGGGCGGTAGTGGACACTATGCAAACACCATGGGCGGTAGTTGACTTCATAGCGACCCTGTGGGCGGTAGTGGACCCCCTGCCGACCTTGTGGGCGGTAGTGGATCCCTACCGACCCTGTGGGCGGTAGTGGATCCCTACCGACCCTGTGGGCGGTACTGGATCCCTACCGACCCTGTGGGCGGTACTGGATCCCTACCGACCCTGTGGGAGGTAGTGGACCCCCTACCGACCCTGTGGGCAGCAGTGGACCCCTACTGACCCTGTGGGCGTCGGTGGACCCCCTACTGACCCTGTGGGCGGTAGTGGATCCCTACCGACCCTGTGGGTGGCAGTGGACCCCATACCGACCCTGTGGGCGGCAGTGGACCCCCTACTGACCCTGTGGGCGGTAGTGGATCCCTACCGACCCTGTGGGTGGCAGTGGACCCCATACCGACCCTGTGGGTGGCAGTGGACCCCATACCGACCCTATGGGCGGTAGTGAACCCCCTACCGACCCTGTGGGCGGTATTGGACCCCCTACCGACCCTGTGGGCGGCATTGAACCCTATATACTAATCCTGTTGGTGATACTGGACCCTATACTCATTCTGTGGGCGGCAATGGACGCCATACACATCCAGTGGGTGTTATTGGACCCCATACTTATTCTGTGGGTGGTTGGAGCCCCATACCCATCCTGTGGGTGATAGTGGACGCCATACCCATCCTGTGGGTGGATGTGACCCCCATACCCATCCTGCGGGTGGTATTGGACCCCTTACCCACCTAACAGGTGGTATTGGACCCTATACCAATCCAATATTTGGTATAGTAGACGCCATACCATGCTGTTTGCAGTAGCTTACCCTTTAAACATTCCAACGTAACATCGTTTTCTGTTAACGTTCCTACAAAACATTCTTTAAAGATTTTTAAAGCACAAACTATGGTATATAATATTGATTGGTGAAGCACTTATTCTATGTAATAATTTATAGTGCTTATTATAATTTACTAAGAACAACTAATATTTCTCAAAACAAAAGTATGAGTCGTCAATAGGATATAGCTGATCTGTAATATTATAAGAGCATGGACAATAGAAGGTAAATTTCACAACCCATGTGGGACATGAAAACTACAATTTTCCTTATAATTGAACCAATCACGACTATTCTGCTATCTACGTTGATGGACGGGTACTGTGAGACGTAAATTGGTACGTGAGGAAAAGTTTGGGCCTTGATAAAAAAGGTAACTGGGAATATATCACATATGTACTAAATCACATTCAACATATTGACTTTAAGCATTAAGTCATATATGTGCTGTCTTGTGTGAGAACGGGTTGAGAACAGACATCAACGAACTCTGCATCCACTGTCAGGTGCCTGAAACAATCGAACACTATCTCCTTCACTGCTTCCGTCATTATAGTGCCAGAGTAAATCTCAAACAAGTACTTATTTCACTTAAAATACCCTTTACCATTGAGCATATATTAGGTGGCGGTGACCACTCGTTACAAGAAAAATACCAAATAGTCAAAGCACTGGCTAAATATCTCCAGTCGACCAACAAATTGGGTCACATCTGACCCGCACCACATTTATACCTGGCGCCACCAACAGCTAAACACAGAAAACAACTGCCTCGTCGCCGCACCAAGGATCAGCTGACGCCATAAACACAACATACCGCCCTACGGTGCGGAAAGTCTCCCTCAAACATACACCTATTTTAGTCGCCGCTCCTCTGTCTACAGCACAACAAGCACTTTTGAAAATTATCATCTTCAACAAACGCCTCTACCAACATCTGTACTGGTGCAGTCATCGGGAGGACAAACCCTTCATGCAAACTGCACCTACTATCAAGAAGAAGGTCTCCATTGATTCCACATCAAGATTCCACCCTCCCAAGTGAAGAAGGAACCATACCATGAGCTCCAAAAGGGCTTTCCGTGCTACGGTTACTCCCACCCCACCAACAAGTGTCAGCACCCCATCCAAAAGTGTAGCCTTTGCATCCTGGACCATTATTCCATCTGTAAATCGACAACCCATCGCTGCCCTCTCTGCAACGGCAATCAACCTGCAATTTCACACCGCTTTCCCGGCAGAAAGGAAAAAATCAAGGCCCAGGTTGAAACTAAGAAAGTTAACCTTCTCAACCCCGCCACCAGAGCCCCTGATGCTATACCCAACACCTCAGCTCTCACCAAACCAACCAGAAGATTCCCAGTCTCACCAAACAGTGGTTCCTCCTACCAGTCAAGCCAGCCTTCACAATAGGGACCGACTACCACCGATTCATCAGGGAACTGAATGTGCTGTACCTAGCCAATGGCCTGGACCTCATCACAGCCCCTGATGCAAGTCTCACTACCTCCCCTACCACACTCGGGACTTCCACAAGGTCGACTGCTAGGTCGATATCAACTCAGACGTCAGCTCCACTAAAGACCCAGGCTGCACAAACAGCATCATCTTCCATTCCAGCCCAAAAGCTACCACCATCACCTTCTCAGCAGAAGCGCTCGCAGACGTCCTCTCTCTGACCACAATCACCACCGACGTTACCGAACCAGCTTCCATCACAACTCGTCGACTTCTGAGCAAACCTCAACCTCAGGCCATTAGACCAAAGCCACCAACAACGAACTACGCCACGGACTTCTCAGACGCGGATATTTCATTAAAAGCTCCATTGCCACGACACTTCACCTAGTGCGTGCAAGATCTCCTCATGGAGGCCACATCACTGAAGTCCAATGACAACACAGCCATGTCAACTAGCAACAAGACTCGGACTAAGAAAACATGGAAGACCTAGAGGCATTCATTAACTCACTAGCTCTATAATTAGTATTGCTTGCCCTCCTTGACCACCAAACCCCCCTCCCCCCAACAAAAAAAAAACTATCCATTCACAGATCTCCAGTTTCAGCTATTGGTAATGGTTCCAAAGTGACTCCCTTTTTGGGCTATTCATGCCCGCGCCACCTTTTGGGTGGCTTAATCTTAATCAATCCGTTTGGTCACCAAAGGACCTACCGATCACAAGTCTTCAACTACCCATCTGACCATTTTCCACCTTCGGACATTAACGCAAGCGACGCTTTGCTATTTAGAGCAGTGCAGCTAGATCAGTAAATCATTGACAGTTCGAGTGCATCACTTTACTACTGGAAAAATGTGGAGATTATACTGCATTTCTGTAGTGATGGTGACTGCAGTTATGAAGGCTTATACCTATGGAAATCCTGAGCCTCGGGATCCCGAAGAAAGTGTTAACTGGAATTCGTTTATGCCCAAGGAAACCTCCTAGGAAAGAGCAAAATAATTAAACGAATTCGCAGTTTGCCTTTAGAACTTCAAAATCTATTTCCGGAACATTTAAAAGCGAAGAAAGCATTTCTGCCCGCGCTGTCCAACTTGCTAGATGTACCACCAGAGGTCGTGAAGGATGCCAAACCCAACCAGATGCTCAACATGCTTAAAGCAAAACGTTCATCAGAAACGTTCGTTAACACATTAAGTTAACTTATGACATGACTTGACATACCATCAGTGATCATAGAGGAAGACGACTCCCTCATGATGCTCAACTTCGAGGCAAAATATTTGACAGCCAAACGTTCAATCAATGACATCACTTGATATCCCAGACTTTTTTAGTGATGGAGAATTGGGATATATAGTGAAGCTCAAGGATGTAATGCCTCGGGCTGACAAACAAACATTATTTGTTAATGTTCGTCAACTTTACGACAATAACGAACACCTTACACGTGAAATATCAATGCAGCTGATGTCACATCCAGACGCTACGGGCGTTCGAGGCCGCTCGCAGTTCCAGAGAATTACTCTAATTCATGTTTAAATATATTAAAAACCCTAAAAAAATTAAAATCTCACATTCCAAGTAGTAATTTTATTGTTTAATATAAACAATGAAAAACTATTTATATAATATTATGAAATAAAATGTTTTAACAACGTGTGACTCAATTCGTGGTTGTAACAAACTAGGCTGGTTGTAAGAATTTTCCAGTGTGTTTTATCGACAAGGGAGAATGGAAAGCTGGACCCGCGTGGTGACCCGGGACCTGACCCTAGGGAATTCGCGGTGAAAATAATCGACGCCTTGTTCATAGCTTCGTATAATGAACCATTCTATAGTATTCACTTATTTAGAGAAATTAGCCTTTATTCATTTTTTATTAAAATTGTATTGTATAATATTACTGGGTACACTAGCAAGAGTATTCTAATTATTGAGTTAAGTCACCACCAGTGACGTCACTAACCAGATCTAAGTTGTAAGGCGGAGTGACCTGGCGGTCGTAGGTCAGAGTTGACATGTCCACTATTTCTCAAAGTTCAAATAACCATTTTGGGGATCGGGAACAGCTCTGCCGTTAGATGTTTGTGTAATTTAACTTCAGTAAAATATTTCAACCAATCTGGATCAATTAAGTACAAAAGAGGTTAATTGTTATAACTTAAACCTTGCTAAGTAACTTGGTAAGCGATGCGGAACAATACAATGCTCTAGTCTGGGGAAGACCAGAGAGAGAACAGATTAGTGTGGTTTGAGAAACAACTCGGGCAGGTGGCCTTACCATCTTCGGCCCCCGACAGCACGAACATCTAGCTGGTCGCCCAAGGTAGAGTTGCTTTATGAGTTCTTATAGGGATAGTCAACTCATTGCCGTTCAGGTCAAGTAGGGAGTGAACATCTTTAGATTTTGTTTTAGTTTTTCTTTTAATAAATTAATTAGTTAATAATTTGCATTTTTATTATTTCCATGTGTTTGTTATATGTATATGAATTTGTCCTGGTCACGTGGTCCACACGAGGCAGAGTTGAATTGGGCGCCGATTCTAACACCAAATCGGAAGTCATCTTTACCGTTGATTGTGAATTAATTCCACACTGAAGTTTCCAAGGGCATATCAGTTATAGTGGGGATCAAACCCCAAGGTTGATTTATTAGCATGATCGATCCAGACCTCGATCATTGCTCAGTGTTACTGGTCTGGTGGTGGCGGCGGAGGCGACTCTAGGGTTTTGCTCAGAGCCTATGTCACGTCATATGGGTTGTAGAATCCTAAGTCGGTCAATCGTCTTAGGACCACGTGGCGTGGAGTTGGTTTTAGTAAAAGTTTTGGAGTCCCTTGTAGAGAATAAAAAGTAAGAATACGGGTAGAGGGGGAAAAGAAGAAGGAAAGATAAATCGAGAACACTCCGTGTTACATGGTGTTAACATTGTCATTCTATGCATGACGCGTTCTATAGTATGGATACCAAAACTGAACTTCATAATCTAAATGAGGCCTAACTAGCTAGTTACAGCTTCAGAAAAACACCAGGCGTTTTATTGCTAACGCGGAGGCCTGGTCGACGACCGGGCCGCGGGGACACTAAGCCCCGGAAGCACCTCAAGGTAGCCTCAAGGTAGGTAACGCTTCTAGAAATATTCCCAGTGTCCTATTTGCCTTATTTCGAACAGTTTTGCATAGATTTTTTTTTTTGCTTACAGTTCTTACTAATTATGACCAAGATTCCTTTCGCAATCTCATCACCTTCCCTCTGATATCCTGTGACTATAATCATTACCTTGCCTCATAACCTTACTAATGTCAGTATTAAACTATCTGCCAATGTTTTTGATAATATCGGAAGCCTATCTACATCACCTTGAAGTGATTTTGATCCATGATAATACATGCTTGAATATATTTATAATACTGTTACTTCATATCTATATATGTAGTTTATTACATGTATGGCTGAAATGTAAATTGATTGTTATATACTGTTTAGTACAGGGGTATTTTCCCCCCATGGAATTTTTTTTTTAGTTCGGGGGGGGGGGGGGTGAGTTTTAGAGTTTGTTGGCTTAGCAAAATCAAGTCGAAAATAATACAAACTTGCTTCCAGCGCCACAGTCCGATAATAACAATTCCACTTGTGCTCGCCACCGAGCCATGACATTTAACGTTTAAACCAATGGTTCTCAATCTTTTATAATAATGTCAAAATTACACCCCCCCCCTCATCCTTCTCATTTTATATAGAGCAAAGAAAATGGCACTAATATCACACAAACCAGTTTCCATTTTTGCCCCCCATGTGAGTCATATACTCCATGTTAAATTTGTTTTAAATCCATTAAATACAAAGTTGATATAAAAAAATCAACTTGACACTGTCAATCTATGAATAAAGGAATTTGTATATATTAGTCATGGTGTGTTTAAGAATGAGGGTCACTGCAGAGGCCTATTGGCCCATACGAGTTTAATACAGAACAATACCAGCTTCAATACCAGTTCGATCCCTTTAGAAAAAACTTTATGGCACTCAAACGGCCGTCTAACTCCATATACTTCTGCACATTTTCTACAAAACTTGGTGGCACTGCAGCCAAGCCCTCACTCACTCACCCCCATCACCTGACTGACTCCCAAACTCGGTGCCCTTACTGGCTACCCGACATCGCTCTGGTAAGCTGGCTAGCACTACCTGGTCATGTGACTTGAAACCATTATCAGAATCAGCTGACTGCGTTCGTCTTAATTCTACCAATGTAGCCGTATAAATTCCTTACTTAGAGGACGTCCCTTAATTTGGTTGGCTGATAGTTTGACCTAGTTCTCTTTAGGATATCAGAGTACGAAGTCCGCCTTGCTGCTTACACAGAAAAATTCTGTATATTATAAATTTATTAATACAGTCTGAATTATTCTTTTGTTTTATATACAGAATTTGTAGCCTATCATGTGTGTATGCTAAAGAGCGTACAACGCTTCATATGTTTAATGTGAATTCACGTCCATCATCTATGGAGAAAAAAGACCTCAATGTGTTTTTTGTATCAAAGCATTGCCAAATGATTCTATGAAGTTAAAGTTGAAGACATTTGCAAAATGTTCATACACAAGAACAAGGACAAACATTTTGAGCGTCTTTAATGCTCTAAAAAAATAAACCTAATTCAGCAGGGGAGTCCCAAGAAAAAGGTAAAAGATAATTGAAACTAATTCTGTTGTATGACAGATAGCAAAGCAGAAACACACAATTGGGGAAACTTTGATCAAACTGTGCGTTCTCAAAATGGTTTAAGTACGTTTATAGAAACATTAAAATACATCTCAAAGGGATAAAGTAGCTTAGGCTATTTATACCCTCTACTTCAAGTCCCTCAAGAGGCACACAACTTCACGAATCAAAGTACAAGAAACACATTTTGCATTGCATGTTAATACAGAAAACACAGCATATAAGTGTTACACTCTTGGGTAAAAGTGTAACTCCAAAGTATTCTGTATCACACCATTATCACATCTAAAATTGAGGTGGTACACTACTTATTTTCTTATTTATATAGTTATCATTAAGTTGACACTAATACATAATGATCTAAGGTGTGGGCGTGCGGCATACTACATAATTTACACTCCTTATCTATTTCACTGACAACACCGTAATGTCAAAAACATTTGTATCCTACTCTTAATCTCATGCAAATTGAATCCTTCCAAATAGACTTTCCTCTACCATAAGTGAAGGACGCATAATGTTTGTGTGTGTTACTGCTGTCCACAATAGCCGTTCTCTTTACTTTTTATTTATCTTCTTGGATCATCTTGATTCATGTCCGTTTCAAAGTTTTATGCTAAACATCGACAAGAGCTTTTCCGAGGCTCTCTTCGTCAGAAGCAGAATGAGGCAGTTGATGGTTATCACATCAACTGCCTCATTCACCAATGTTACCATATGCGAAGGGAGCCATATAAATCTTATATCACATCCATTTTTACTAAAGATTTTACATTCTCTATACACTATTACAATATTGTGGTATGCTGCTCGACTGCTAATTTAGAGACTCCAACGCTCCTCTACTGTCTATAATAATAATAAAGAATTTTTACTACATTTGACTACTTCCTGTATTACTGCTAATTCAGTTTTAAGTTCAGCCTGCATTGAAGAGAAATTGTCAGTTGAGCAGTGTCCAATAACAGTATACACAGTGCCGATGTGTACTCCCTAATAGACTCTGAATCTTACCTTTCCACATCCATAGCTGCTGTTGCCGTTGTTTTAGATTTAGCTACTCAGAACTAGATGTCCATGTAGCACAGGCTATAGTGAACCCGTAATTGAGATTTGTTATTCACAATAACCTTTTTACTGTGATATTTGCATCAAAGTTTTAAATGGAGGTGTGGTTTCCTCCTTTTCATTTTTTTACTGCTTATGTTTTAGCGCACTGGTTTTAGTCATGTTTTGATAACATTACCTTGGTGGTGGATGTAGATGTGCAGCGTTCACTAGTGTCCCATTATTCAACTGCATTGTAGTCGCTGTGAATTTTGAATCTAATGCAGCTGCTCTCATTGCATTAATGTTGAGCTTTGTGCACAGGGCTTCAGTTGCTTCACCTTCCATTAAGTAATGCAATAGTTGTGCCCCCTGCATCTGTTCCACAGATATGACACGCTTTAACTATTGAGTTTATTACCTCTCAGCAGCACTTGTAACCAATTTTGAGGTCTGTGTATGGCTACTGCAATGTCTCTGGATATATTTTTGCCGGGTTTGAATGAGGAGGGTACACGGTGTCTTGTTGGTCTAACAGTCTTCCTTCTGCTACTTTGGGTTTGTGGCGACTTGTGATGAATTTTTTTTTTTATTTGCTCTTTAATTTGTGCAAAACCGAGGAATTTTAACCTTTACAACAGGTAGAGCAGTAGCAGTTTTTGCTAGTGATCCCTAGCTACTGATCCATCACAATATACATGTGTTTTCTATAGGTAATTCTCTAATTACACAGTTACATGTTGCTCTCAGCTCTGCTATCTCACACACATTTTGTTCTTTTGCAGGAGAATAATTACTACATCTACATTACAATCCTCCCATGGTGGTGTGAATTCTCTTAGGCATTCGGGAATACTCGAAGATCAGAACATAGGATACTCATATGTTCTCCTATTATACTTTAACATACATTGTTCATTACATATCATAACGTACATTAATTCATTAGCTCCGCCACCTCAATCTAATCGCAGAGGCTATATTTATCTCCAAAATTACATCCCTAATTCTCTGTAGGGACCCCAGACATGTGCCGAGGCATTCATACATGCTTTTTGTAGGTTTGTTGCCCGTCGATCCTGCCCCAAGTTAGTGATCTCAGTCCAACTTCGTTGCAGGGGAAGCATGTCTGAGGGAAGTCTGGAATCACCCAGTTGTATGCATTGCCCTAAATCAACAGTAGTGCCACTAGAAGTTCATATCCCCTAGAAGACAATGGCATGGAGGCATCTACAAGCGGACGGTGGGAACAGTCAAAAGATTGATCTACAGGAGCTTCACATCGGTCACCGAAATTGAATCTCTGGTCGAAAACAGACCACTGATCAACCTCTGACGATCTTTCACACGTAGGCCATTAAGTCCATCTAATCTGATGTATGGAAGACTTCATAAATCACTAGCATACCTCACATACAAGGGACCAGAAGATCCTTCGCATGTCAGTGAGTTGGTTAGGAGCTACAAACATCTGTCATGAGTAATAAGCCGGTGGAATGACGTTTGGACTCTAGATTACTTAACTGCTCTTCAGGAGGTTATCTTGAGGATATCCTGAGACGATTTCGGGTCTTAGTGTCCCTACGGCCCGGTCCTCGACCAGTCCTCTACCCCCATGAAGCAGCCTGTAGCAGCTGCAACACCCTGGTACCTATTTACTGCTAGGTAACAGGGGCATCAGGGTGAAAGAAATATTTTGCCTATTTGTCTCCGCCTCCACCAGGGATCGAACCCGGAACCTCAGGACTACGAATCCAAAGCGCTGTCCACCCAGCTGTCAGGGAATGACTACTGCGAGAGAATAATGACTACTGTGAGAGAATAATGATTATGGGAGTATCAGCAAACAACCCCTACAATAACAAAAAAACTTAAAGTCTGGTGGTGATGTTCTGGTTGACAGTGACTGTCCACGTTCAGAATGGCCTCTAGGCGATATAGTCTGTATTCAGACAGCCAGGGTATCTTGAGAATAGTGAAAGTGAAGTGAAGAGGTACAACTAGTCTTAAAACCTTAGAAAAATTAATTTCCTCGTAGCTAGCAGGAAAGGATGTCACCCAGAGGCTTCCCACCCCGCTGTCCTGAAAAGACTGCCGCACATCAGTGCAAATTAAAACCTAAGCAACACTATAATTCTGAAGGAGAGCAATGAAGGGTTCTCCATTCCTAAACAGTGAACTCCGATCCCTGTTACTCCCCTCCTCCCCAGAATTATGTTGGAATTTTCGACACTAAATACTAACACACATTGCACCAAGCAAATGCAGTTATGTTAGGAAAATAGTAACCAGACTAACCACTAATTTCTCTAATAGAAATTAAAAGAAAATGGGTTTCATGGCTTCAGAGAAAATGGGATATTTGCCACATCACGAGAAGAACTATCTATATCACGTATCATTAAAAAACCATTCTTGGAAACAAATAGGATAAGTATTCTCCAAGATTGGATGTAACTAAATTACAAGTGAATTCAAAGTCTACTTCCCTAATTCGGTAATGATGGATTTAAAACTGTGCTGGGGAATGCGTCTCGAGTATGGGAGGGAAGAAACACCACTGAGAGCGAGAGACCAGCTTAGCCCACAAACACGCTGAATGAGCGATCTGATCTTCCTGCAAAATCAGTGTGGTCAAGCACCAACAACAGCTGTTATCGACTACGAACTTTGCTAATTAAAGGAAGAGTACTATTTCCGCTTGTTAGCTAAGTAGAGTGATCACTTAAACTAATAAATTGACTGGTTATAGAGTAGGACTACCCACCCAGAATGGATAAGATTTATTTCAAGTTAACTTATTACATTACCTCTTGTTAACACAGGCATATACTTATGCCCGTTCCTCCCTCTTCTCAACTTACTGGCTATTCATGCCCGTGCCACCTCTCGAGTGGCTTAATGTTCATCAATTAATCGTCTCATCACAATCTACTTTATAATGATCCAGAACGGGCCGAAACGTCGTTGCCCATTCATCTTTTGGTGTGGTGTTTGGTCAACTAAACATTCTTTCATTGTTATGTGAAATATATTTGTTGCTGGTTATTACTTTGTCATTATTCAGCAGGGAGAGACAAGGAGAAGTTAAGTGACATTATCATCTTGGTGTATCACGAGGCATTCTCAGTCGCCATTAAGGCCTTGACCATTAGTTTCAGCCCCCGTGACGGAGTCTCTTGCCTATTACCAGGCTATATTCTACATTACAGCTAAGCTGTATTCTCTCTAACTAATCTAGTAATATTTAGTAGGCTAACAATTGTAGCAAATTTCCATTAGTTGATTAATTTTGATTGATAGGCAATGTGTATCAAACCCCCGAATTTGTGAAAGAGGAAAACTCCTAGCAGGATAATTTCTATATATACAGTCCGCTTTGAATTAATAATAAATTCCAATAAAACTAATAAATTGAATCTTTAATAAACAAAAATTCCTGTTGGGAGATTTCCCCACACCCTCCTCAACATCTCCTGGGCTCGTCTCTTCCAGCTACTCCCGTGCCCAGGAAGAAATGTCGCACAAGGAATGGAAGAGTTTGTTCACTGAAACGTGAGGATTCTCTCGAAATGGTGGAGACCTTTTACAGTGAGCAGGGTGTGCTGCAGTCTGAGGTGGCTTCTTTGAATTCAGTGGTTGTGATGAGGTTCCCTCAGTGCAGACGTGTGGGTAGGCCGGAGTGGAGGGTGCTGAGACTGTAGCCGGCAGTCATGATTTGTGTTTAGTTTTGAAGCGGGGTCTCTTTCACGCCTGGAGCCCCGCCTCTAGGCGTGCCTCTGTCCTATGTGCCCGAAAGATTTTCAGAGGCTGTTGTTGATTCTTTGCGTGGAGTTTCGGCTTGTCTTGACCGGCCGGGCCCTGACGGATAGGTGGTGTGTAAATATATACTTCCGATGACTCCTCATTTAACTTGTGTCTATTAATGACAACGGGCTGCGTTCCATGGCGACTGATCTCGGTTCTTTATAGGCAGGGGGTTGATGTGGCTTTTGTTCAGAAACAATGTTTGGTGTGTGGCTTTGTTGTATTGGTTGGAGGAAGAGTATTCGGTTTTGTTAAATCTGCTACAAATGTTGAAAGGGGGTACGATGATCCTACTTTCCAAGCAGGCGCCTATTTCGGTATTGCACACGGAAATGGACTAGAATGGCATGATTTCGTTGGTCAAGATCTCGTTTATGATGGTGGCGATTCCTTTATTCATTTATACACCCTCAGAGGTGGCTAGGCAGCGAGAACATGAGGCTTTTTGGAGATGAAGTTTTAAATTTTTGAGGCATGATACATGTGCCATGTTTTTTTTTTTTTTGGGGGGGGGGGGAGAAATTTAACTGCCACTTCGGCAAGGGACAGTAATTGGCTCTTGCCTGCAAATGTGTCCCCTGCGTTGATTGTAACTTCAGTGTTTTGGTTTTCAGAATGCGATGTGATTCAATGGGGGTGCATTGGAATTTACATCTGTCTTATGGTTAGTGTTCTCGTCACGATAGGTCTTACGTTCATAAGTGAACATAAACACATGATATAAGGTCGGTGGTATCTTTTTTGAACAGTACCAGTTGCTTTCTCGGACCATTGTATGGTGCTGGTGTAGGTTAGGGCTCGGGGCTAGGTGCACGTGGAACGGAGATGATGGAAACTGAACTGTACTTTGCTACAGTGTCCTGATGTTCGTGCTCGATATCGGGAGCGGTGGGCTGTGATGGTCGCCCGAAAACGTTGGTATCCCTGTCTTTTGGATTAGGGTGACTGGTGTAAGGGGAAGTGTAAGAGGTTGTTCATTACATTAGCGAAGAGGAAGGTGGCTGCACGCTGTCAGTTATTACATGTTCAGCAGGAGAGGGTTGACACATTTGGATCATGCCATCTCAAATCACCAAAAAGTCACCTATGGCTCCCACTCGACCCTCTCTCCAAATGCCATGAAATTTTGTAATAAGATAGCCCTAGACCCCAAATGACACTTTACAAAATATTAGAGCTCAATCGGCTTTGGTCCTTAAATAACAGGTCGATATTGAATGGGCTCTTGTCCCGTTAATGCGTAAATACCACAAAAATGACCAACTTTGACCCTTTGTTAAATTACGACTAATGTCCAGGTGGTAAATTTGGCATACCAGGGCAACTTTTGGTGCAGAATAAAGCAGTAATAAAAATAGTAGTTTGGGTAGTCAGCTACCAATCAATGCTAATATCACTGCCAATATCTCTTAAAATCTCAATATGCGTCATTCCCAATTTGGTTTTGAATGACACCATTGGATAGAGCAGATTTTTCTGTACAAAAGTAACTTATTTAGGTTGGGATCTGAATTCCTAGTTCAGCCAGAGGACTGAAAATTACATACCTTGGTGCGATATCGAAAAATCAAATGATTCACTATCTTCTTTGTGCACTGATCATGACTGCTAGCAAATTGATATCCAAACTGATTGGAAAAATTTTAAGCTTCATTGGGTAGAACATTTTTGGGTGGAATTCAGAATTATTATTAAACAATCAGAGCTACTTTTGGTTCCTGTTCTATATTTATCTTTACATCTTTGTAGTATCGTGTCAGCAGGTCAAACATTGCTGTTTACTTATTTGAGTATTTACTTGCAATAAATACACAAATAAATAGCAATATTAATATTCATGTATTACAAGTCTCACTTGAAATTATTGTATTCAATTAAATAATTTGAATTGAATTTGATTACGGGTACGTCATGAATCAGGATTCCATTGGTTTATTGCCATGTGCTGTTGCTAACCATGAGCGTGGCTCTTCTGAATGTCACTCGACAACCTTCACTCCCAACAAAGGCTTCAAGTTCCTAAAACAGCATATTGCAGAAGATCAAAACCTGAACGCAAAGTGAACTGAACTTAGATGGAGAAGCTCAAGTAGGCCTCCATCATGAAGCTTTGCTGTTGAAATTTGAATTTTTGAAGAGAAAAAAAAATTGCTGCAATCCCTTCAAGAAGGAATGCTACGTAAAGCAAAAAGATTTGCGACCAATCACAGTAGCTACTGCAGATGATAATCCTAGGATAAGACTCCACATGAGGCTTGGGAACCTGTCAAGACACCCAACTAACAGGCTTGGGAACCTGCGAGAAAGTGGCCCGCCGTGGCTAGCCTTGTCTGGCTACCGGGCGTGGTCCCTAGGCAATGGGGTTGCCAATCTTTTAGATTGGTCCATGATGGCTGAGCCACTACCAAAGTAAGGATTACACTAATAATGGGTAAATTTGCCATCTGAAAATTGCCATGCTCTGGATTTGACTGCCTGCAATAGCCTACAATATACGTACGCCTCGCATATAAAAGTCATTTTCAGAGTCGTGTGGCTGAACTAGGAATTTAGATCTCAATCTAAATAAAAGTTACACATGTACAGAAAAATCTGGTCTATCCAATGGTCTCATTCAAAACCAAGTTGGGAATGACGCATATTGAGATATATTGGTAATGATATTAGCACGGATTGGTAGCTGAATGGCTACCCAAACTACATTTTATTACACTGCTCTATCCCGCACCAAACGTTGCCCTGGTATGCCAAATTTCACACCTCTCTGGGCACTAGTGGTGATTTAACAAGGTCAAAGTTGGTAATTTTTGTGGTATTTACACATTAATGGGACGAGAGCCCATTCAACATGGACCTGTTATTTAAGAACCAAAGCAAATTGAGCGCTAATATTTTGCACATTTTCATTTGGGGTCTAGGGCTACTTTTACAACATTTCATTACATTTAGAAAGGGTCGAGTGGGAGGCCTTTGGTGAATTCACTTGGAATTACCCATTTGAATGGGTTAAGTAATCGGGGTTTTGATAGGTTTGGGGATACTTTATTCTCTAAAGATTAAATTCGTGGGTTGTGGGAGATGTTGGCTGAGGGGAGTGCACGTGCAGGCTATGATTGGGCAGAGGTTGTTTGACATACGTTTTTGCAGTTTCTGCTGCAGGAGGTGGTGGAGGATATATTAGCACAGTTTGCAAATATATAACGAAATTTTTTATATTAAAAAATCCCTATTTTGAATGAACATGTTAAAATTGATGAATAAATCTCTGGGGTCGACCGCTGGAAGGAATGGACTTGGTCTGAGGACAGCTTAAACAGAAAATCTTGAAAATGTTGTTAACCTCCTCACAGATGCAGTGAACACAGTGAATGAAGGCTTAAAATTAGAAAACAGTTTATTTTGAATTGCGTTACTTTTTGGGCAATGATAATGTGAAGACCCATAATCCTGGATAACCCCTTAGGCCTATAATTTCGCAGATCCCCAAAACAACTTATAAACTCGCAGAAATAATAAACCAAATAATCTCAATGCCTCCCAACCATAGTCTCTTAAATCTAGCAACTAATTCATCGTTCTTAAAACGAGAAAACCCCACAAGATCTTTGCTTTCCTTGGCCTTCACAGTCTTCATTAACGTACCAGTGTTAAGGACCCTCAACATGATATTCTATACACAGAGTAATCACACTAACGTTACTGCATCGGTGAGAAAATCCATAGGAGCCGTGATGAGGGTTCGAACCTATGCAGTGGGTGTTCCCATGCACACGCCCTGGTTCGAACCCTCATCACAGCTCCTACGGATTTTCTCACTGATAGTCACGTTTGTGTGATTACTGTGTATTAAAGGAGGAGAGTCAGAGGGAGAACATTCCTGGATGACAGAGCCAGAGTGCATGGGGGGGGAGTTGTGTGGAACTCCTGGCCAGGCTTCAGTAGAAGGCTCAGGAAGTCCTTGTATGTTCAGTAGAACTCCAGGTTGCAATCCTTATACCTTGTCGTGGCCTAGTTGACTAGGGCGTGTGTGGGGGAACACCAACTGCATAGGTTCGAACCCTCATCACGGCTCCTATTGATTCTCTCATTAATACTGTTTCCTCTTGGCTTCTAGCTGAAGATCTTTGGGTGCACTACGCCGTAATCTGAGAGTACCTCAGGTGTATACACCCTGTTTAAGCAGCTGTTCCCTAAGTTGAAGGGAGTTATAGCAATTATCCATATGCAAATGGTAACCTTTGCTCTTCAGTGGTGCAATTAAACTCATAACCCTTCGCATTGTTGTCTTCTCAATTCCTGCATATACTTCAAAATCAACGATGTAACCAGTCTTTGATTCGGTATGTACAGCTTTACTCCATACTTATCAGGTTAATTTGGATTAAAATCTTTGGAAGATAGACGGCCCCACCATGTCACTGTGCCTTCATCCAGACAGATGTTTGAGTAATTTAGACAGTTCTGATTTTGTTTGTTAGATATACCATTAATGTTCTAACTTTAATGAGTGACTGTACTGTCTTCGGGAATGGCAGTTATGAGTATGAAAATACTTAGCAATCGTTACATATTGCTTTAAAGTCATACAGAAACTTAAAGCAGCTACATGCCACATTTTACCAGTTTGCCAATACATTGACATCATTGGAACCTTCACCGTTCCCATCAACTTTGTCAGTTGCAAATATGTCAAGCTCTTATTTCACTTCCCACTCATTCTTTACTAGGTGAGAAGCATGGAACATGTTTTGTGATGCATACAAATTTCTTTCATATGCCAAATACTTCTGTAAATCTCTCATAATAAATAACAATAAATCCCAGAAGTGTGGTTGGTGGTGGGACAGTCAAGCCTGGTGGTCCAGTAGTGGTTGGTGCTGGGACAGTCAAGCCTGGTGGTCCAGTAGTGGTTGGTGCTGGGACAGTCAAGCCTGGTGGTCCAGTAGTGGTTGGTGCTGGGACAGTCAAGCCTGGTGGTCCAGTAGTGGTTGGTGCTGGGACAGTCAAGCCTGGTGGTCCAGTAGTGGTTGGTGCTGGGACAGTCAAGCCTGGTGGTCCAGTAGTGGTTGGTGCTGGGACAGTCAAGCCTGGTGGTCCAGTAGTGGTTGGTGCTGGGACAGTCAAGCCTGGTGGTCCAGTAAAACTGAACAAATGGTAAAGTGTTGTCAGTAGACCAGGCATCACTGGAACTGGCATGTGGGTTCTAGTGGTAAATGATTCACCTGCACGTAGAGGCTGTATCAATAGCCACATCAATATCACTATTCATTTTGTGTCTTATCCTCACCTGTTGTTTCTGCCACTTAACTATCAACATAACATTATTTACAAGTTGAAAATATTAGAGGGGCTGGTCCCAAACCTGCACAAAAAATAAAACCACACGAGACCAGAAATCCTGGCATTATGTGCAGAATACCCCCGTTGAGAAGCAGAGGTGCAATAGGTACTCAACGAACTATCAACATCAGAGGCCAGAGACGGTTCAACATGCTTTCACTACACAAAGGACATAACTAGCCAACACCCTCGCACTGTTCACGAGAGCATAACCACCTCCAAAGGATACCTAATCATTCAGGCTGCGATTCATGTATCAGGCTGCGAGCAGCCTCGTCCAACACCCTGATTGACCAGTCCTGCAACGAGGAGCCTGGTCGAGGACCGGGCCACAGACGTTCAGCCCCAAAATCATCACAAGGTAAATGCAAGGAAGGGTATCGCTCACTTTCTGCAGTGTCATGGTCACAGCCTGAAAATTCATTAAGTACAGTCAAACTTTGTTGGTGAGAGTTTCCCAAGTTCATACTATTTGCTAATACTCGCTAGCTTTTCCATAAGTTTTTTTTTTTTTTTTAAATTCGAGAAGGATTTGCTCTTACTGATCACTATGCACCACAGTAAATTTTTAGTCTTTATAAAGACAGAAAAAATGAGGAAAAACAGGAAACTGCACACGTTTAGACACAGGTACAGCGCTGCGGTCACGAGTATGGTCACTAAGATACTGAGACTCCCGCTTGGGTGGCTACCCACACGGCGGGGTGATGACTCGTGGGGGTATACTGATAATGATAAAATGTTGGCGCGCATTTTAAAACAAGTCCCATAATAATCAGACAAATGGATTTTTAACATTTTATTTCCATGATGGGGGCTAACCTCATGGCCCTGAACATGTGTTTTGTAAATCATTGAGCGAACGTCATCGACCAAGTGCATATTATTATTAATTATTAACAGCTGACTTATCCGAGGCGAAGAGCTTCTCCTGGCCCGCGTCTCTGCACTGCTTCAGCTGATGTCTCCTATGGCGTCACTCCCTCACCAGTTGTCCTCCGGTGTTGAGTGCACCCTTCAAACCACCGTGTTCCGTTAGTGTCAGTGGGTACTCATTAGCTTCACATTCAAGCTTCCTCACAGCTGAGCCGTCCACTACTGGGCTTCCTCGTAGGTGTCACAGGTCACGTTCCCAGGAACTATCCCGAACCCTCTTTTAGAGGTAGGCTGTTGCAAAGGCTCGTCGCTCTACTAGTCCATTCGCCTCCATACCTCCTTCCCCGTGTAGCTGTCGGAAAGTGACTTAACACACTAATAAGCTACACTAGCGTCAAGAGCCACACAACCACTGTCACTACTTGTTGGCCAATACTTAACACTGTCTGCTGACCAATAGTTTCTCGGCTCGACAGAACTCTTATCAATCACTGCCCTCCCGCAGCAGTGATTAATATTTCCTGTCAATACTTTTTTTTTTAGAGTTTCAGTTTACAATTTTACTGGCCATTTCCACACTGGCACTTCCTGCGCAAATGTCACTGGTCACCGACTTACCGACTCCCTCACTTCGTCGGGGCTGCCTTGAAGACCTGGAGGGTAACACTGCACTGTCCACATTTACTCCTGGACTTGTGGCTGATGTCCTTAGTCACTTCATAAGGATTTGAGGCGACCCTCACTAGGCCCTCTATCAGTCTTACCTGTACAGCCTCTCATCATATATACGTCTTCAGAAGGTCATCGGCTACAACTCAAGTAATTCAGAGGTCTATTGTTTCCTCTGTGAAACTTAACTCTACAGCACAAAAGGGAATTCTGCAAAAATCTTTAAGCACTCAATCATACATCCTTCCTTGTCCAGGTCTCATGTAAGTGACAATTAGGACCTATGAGCTGTCTCGTAGCTTGCTTGGCTCTCGCCAGTGATGTCGGAATTTTCTGACACCCAAAGCACTAACCCGTAATGCAGCAAGATAAATGCTTTATGTTAGGAAATTAAACTTACTAACAATATTTTTTCTAGTGAGGAAGCGCAAAAGTCTCCTATTATCGAGGGTGGGCTATTAAAGTGTACTTCCATCCCAAGGTGAATTTCCACATCCTGACATGTTGATTCATGGTCAATAATAATCACGTCACGTATTCAGCATTTCTTAAATGTGCTT
Organism: Procambarus clarkii; assembly: GCF_040958095.1. Taxonomy (NCBI): domain Eukaryota; kingdom Metazoa; phylum Arthropoda; class Malacostraca; order Decapoda; family Cambaridae; genus Procambarus; species Procambarus clarkii. The sequence continues at coordinate 5,372,414 of NC_091223.1, forward strand.
TTAATCACGGAAAATCTTTCGATCCAATGTTATGAACAATGGAAAATTCTTCTCTGGTATTTGATTTAAAATATTAGGGCGTAAAGACGATATTGACGTCTCGTTAATGAACAAGATAAATAGAATGAGAATGCGTCACTTGCGCACAGTCTCACGTCAACACGAGCTCGATCTGATTCCTGCTGAAGCATGCCAACTAGCATCGTCTAATATGTGGGTCATCCGACGTACCACGGCTCCCAGACTTTCCTGCTACCTTCACACAAGGAAAATTGTGTTCGGTCGGTTATTAACATTCTATTGGGATTTATGGCCATATTTACCTTTGATAGAATTATCCGGCCGTTACGCCGCAGGAGAATTTAACCATACAGAGTAAGTTTAGGTCTAAATAGGAAGTTAGTTTACTCATTTGATATTAACTGGGGAAATATTAGCATTTGCAGGGAGTTACATTGTATGTTATTCACAGAATGGAGAGAAGCAACCCGGGAGCCAGCCGCCTCAACTTGCGGTTTACTGAAGCCTTATGGGGCCTAGTTGGGCTCGACACACCAACTAGGAGGCGAAAATTTGGTCCGAGTCTCGAGAAGTTCCACTCACGCAGATCAACTCTGAAGCTGAGCCCTGCTAACTTATTGATAATTGTAGTCTACTAACTCCATGATTACATCATATAAGGTGGATTTAGCGATATTAAATCAACCTCCTAAGGTTGTGTAAGTGGCAACGCTTAGTAGGTCTTTGAATCACACAGTCCACTCAATTGAAACTAATCTTAATATACATAAAGATCTGCTGGGAAATTCCCCCACACGTGATAATCTCGGGCCAACTTTAGATTGGAGGAAGGTGCCGGGCTGTAGTCAATCGCGTATCTTGCTACATCCTGGGTATGCCAGTGTCACCGCTCTCGGTGGAGACCTACTCGCCTGTAACTGTCACTGGCTCCAAATATGGGGAATAATAGGCTAATACCTTCCCTTGCAAATTCCTTAAAGCTTAATTTGTAACAAATTCTTTAAACTCGCACTTTTCTCACAAACTAAAACATTCTTTTGGCCACCTAGCACGTTTGTAGGGTGGATTTGTTTATCTTTCCACCTCTGGCCTGCTTGTGCTGCTCAAGACTTCTGTCTCAACCATGTCCTTACATTTAAGTAATTGAAGCCTGGTTTAATACTCTTTTTCCTATCGATTCCTTTCTTCAAAATAAGTGGTCCATAGTTGGTCAAATTCTTGTACCATCCCACAGATCCTGATGTTGCAGCTGAGGTGTTGTGGTCACTACATCTTCTGGATTCCTCTATCTCTTAATTATTTGCTTATTCCATGCTATATTCTGGTATGTAAATGTTTACATGTTTTCTCTTTGTTACAAGCTTTGCAGCTTCATCTGCAAAGGCATTCTCCCAGTATTCTTACATGACTTGGCACCCAGTTGATAAATATTATATTACATAAGTATTATATTAAACCTAAAACTTAATCAATATTAAGTCTTAGGCATAATATTTTCGTCCATCTGGGAGCCCCTGTTATGTCTTGCATGGCTTCGTTTTGAATAACCACAACATATGCCCAATGGCCAGGAGGAGGAGTGAGTAAGGCATGTAAAACATTAGCACTGTCCTGTTCCTAGACGGGGCCCTGTGATTGCTATCATATTCAGTTGCGATTTTGCCTTTCTCAGATATTGAATTTCCTGTTTGAAGGTCATCTTAGAATCTATCCATATGCGAAGATATTGGCATCGAGTAAGCCACTGTAGGTTAATGTCTTGAATTAATGTGCCTGATTTACCAGAGGACCACTAACCCTAGTGGCCTCGAAGAGGACAGGAAGCCACCGACATGTCGAAGGTCCCCACCATTTGCCTTTATGATCTTTTCAGCGTATATTTTAAAACAATTTTGTCAGTTACGACTTCGGTGGGTAGGCGTTTCCAAGAGTTAATTTGAACTGTAGGTGAAAAAGCACCTCCTGTTCTCAGTCCTACATTGTGGCTGGTTGAGCTTGAAACCGTTGCGCCTTGTTTGTGATGCATCTGACCGTCTGAAGAAAATATCCGGAATCTACATCCTCTAACCTGTTCAGTATTTTTATAGATTCAATGAGATCCGCCTCGTCATGCCTGGTTTGCAGTGTTAGTCCTGTGGCCTTCAAACGTTCCTTATATGAGATATGACTGGCGCAACCTCTCCTCTTGCCAATTACATCTGAATTTGGCCGTTTGCCCGTATCGCGGAAAATGGACATAATTTGAAAATAAAAAATAATTTAAAATAAATTTTGGATTTTTGTTTTCCAAAACAGCAAGTTATGGGTCCTCTGGTAGGTTAGGAGGGCAGGAAGTTCTCCTGAGGTTTCAAAACGTCATGAAAACCGTTAATCGAAAGTTTCTTCTCTCAATCTGAGTAAGCCAGACTACTCAGAACAGAAAACGGGACAGTTCATCACTATCGTGAGCCTAATTTCAAATTACGTCCATTTATGGCCTTACAGGCAAACGTAGAAAAAGTGACGAAATTTTAAGAGGACGGGATAGGGATGACTTGTTGCCCAATGATGCACCTCCTCCAGAGCAACTACGTCCTACTGAAAATGAGGTCTCCGTGCTTGCATACAGTAATCCAAACGGGGGAGCACCATATACCTGGTTGATACCTGGTTGATGGGGTTCTGGGAGTTCTTCTACTCCCCAAACCCGGCCCGAGGCCAGGCTCGACTTGAGAGAGTTTGGTCCACCAGGCTGTTGCTTGGAGCGGCCCGCAGGCCCACATACCCACCACAGCCCGGTTGGTCCGGTACTCATTGGAGGAATAAATCTACTTTCCTCTTGAAAATGTCCACGGTTGTTCCGGCAATATTTCTTATGCTTGCTGGGAGGACGTTGAACAACCGCGGACCTCTGATGTTTATACAGTGTTCTCTGATTGTGCCTATGGCACCTCTGCTCTTCACTGGTTCTATTCTACATTTTCTTCCATGTCGTTCACGACATGGTATAAGGTGGTATTTCCTCCAATGAAACTACTTGACAAAATCTCTTGATCATAGGGTAGTCCCCCCCTAGATTGGAAATATGGAAATGTCACCCCCTATTTGCAAGAAAGGCAGAAAGAGCTCAGTATAAAACTACCATATATTTATACATTTGAACCATTACCCTGTTTTCCTTACCGGAAGGTCACTGGAAGGTCTGAGTCGCTGGTTACCATTTCCAAAAATGTGAGCAAGTTTACAAGGTACAATCTGTTTAACAATTCATGTTGTGTTGATTGTACAAGATTGCAATGGTGATTTATTCCCTCCCTGAGGATTCTCTCCATGAGCTTGCAGATGTGTGATGTCAAGGTGATCGGCTGGTAGTTTTATACTGAGCTCTTTCTGCCTTTCTTGCAAATAGGGGTGACATTTCCATATTTCCAATCTAGGGGGGACTACCCTATGATCAAGAGATTTTGTGTCAAGCAGTTTCAACGGTAGGCATAGTTCTTATGCCAGTTCCATTAAGACTTAGGATTGAATTCCATGCACACCTGGGGGGCTTTTGAGTCTTTTAGCCTACTTCATTTTAAAGGCGGTGTTTTTATGTTCTTTGGACAGAGTGCATTCTGAAGTGCAGTCACCTAGTGTCATTGCCCTAGACTTGTGCAAATATTTTGTCACAAAATGCTACATTCAAATTTTAATTTAGCGCCACTTGTGCTTTATTAAAGTGAATGATCTGTGACTACTGCTATATCATCGGCAAAGCTTAGCAATTTAACTCTTACAAATATCATGTTAACAAGGTTTTCCATATGGATGTTAAAAAGAATAGAACTGAGGACGACTCCTTGTGGAGTACCACTCTCATACAAGTGTAGTCTGACACTAGGCCCTTCAGCTTTACTCTGGCATACTTGTGAATCTTTAATCCATACTAGTATTTTTATCTTGAAAATTTTATAATTAATGTGTGTAAAAATGCTTGTTGGCTTACAAGTTCGAAGGCTTTTTCAAGATCAGGGAAGATCACTATAACCTAACCTGAGTTCACTCTTCATACTAATATTGCCATGCAGTACCTCCTACTCTAGTACAACCAAATATATTCTTATGTTTGTCTCCAGTCTTTCGCAGTAGCCCCTCTACGACCATCAATTCTGCAATTTTACTAATACATGATGTTACTGAAATAGGCCTGTAATTGCCATTGTCTTTCGGTTTAGTAATCGGAATGAAGTCTGCTTTCTTTTAAGAGGTCGGTAGTTTGCCTAGCTCCCAAGATGCATTGATAACGTACAATAACCCTTGTTCTCTAGCAGGACCTACATGTGCGATTATAGAATATGTAATGTTATCAGCACCTGGTGCAGTGTTATTGTCACACTTTTTTTTGGCTCTGATTAGTTATTGTTTTAATAAAATGAGTATCACATTGGTCACTTGTACCTATGCTCTCTTGAATGGCCGTCAACCTTTCCAGTTTTTCATTTCTGCCTTCTGACCATTGAAGGATTTTAATCTGTTCCTCTATCTTTCCAAGACTACAATGCTCATTTTGAGTGACAGTTCACACCATCTTGCCTCCTTTTACTCTTTAGAAACTTCTAACTTCTGATATCATTACTCTTAAGAGTTCTTCCTTCTGGTGTGTGGTTTCTCTAGAGATGTTTTTTGTTTTCTGAAGATGTTGACTTGTTTTGTTCTTTAATTTCCTTACTGTGAAATAAATAAGTTTTGTGTTTCCTGGGATGATGACTGGAATAGCTGTTTCAGCAACTGTAATGGCTTCCTGGAGATTGGTCTCATGTGTCCGATTGGTCTCATGTGTCCGAATGTTGGTGGCGAGTATGTAGCATGCCATTTTTCATGCTAGTCCTGGTATATATTGCAGTTGGTCTCTGTTACATTCCATGTAGGTTGTGCAAGTGGTGTAGGAGATCTTTATGTTTAGTGATGTAATAGTAGCATAGTGGTCACTGGTCATCACCGGATCTACTCACACTTCGCCTGGTGCTTGAGTGCAGTTGGGATTAACTTTAGAACCTCCTTGAATGTGTGGAGGGGAGGTCTCCAGGGTTCAGAAGTGTAATCTCAGGTACTTCTCTTAGAACTTTAGCAAAATGGCACTTACCTGCATTGGTTGGCCCAGTCACACCTACCTCCTGATTAAGAGCATTAAAATTCCCGGTAATAATTGTATCATGCACCTCCATGGCAAGCACTTCCTCTGCTAGTTTACATCTCGGGGCTTGTAGACGTTATATACGAGGAGCTCGTTATTAGCCATATTCACCGTTACTGCTAATACCTCTACTCATTCCCACACGAAACTGGGTCTATTTTCTTCCTTGGTATGATGTTAATCTACGAGGATCATTAACCCTTCGTCTCCCCTGTTCATACGGTATAATATATTGGTGATATCCAGCTAATCTGAAGGATTTCGTGGCTGGGTAGAGTTTCTTGTAAAACTATTACATCTGCTTTGTACTGATTGCAGCATCCTGAAGAGTGGGTTTTTATTTCCAAGACCGTTTGTTCCAATGAAGAATTCGTAATGAACAGACAACTTTCTGTTGGTGTGCCTTTCCTAGCAGAGCTCCTCTTCGAAATCTACCACCATATTCTCCACTTCGCTAGCAGTGTCGCTGCAAATCGGACTGAATTGATTGTTTATATCCGTCGCCTGAATTGCAAGATACCGTTGATCTTGATTCGCCACTGCTTACTGCAGTGTCTTTTGTGGATCTTGATGGTCTGATGTGACTATCCGACTGTTATTGGTAGTCTATGTCCATGTGTTTGTCCTCTTGTGCTACTTCTTGTCTTGTACTGTTTCTTGTGTAACTGTGGTCTACTGCACGATCTTCTCCATTATTACACAAGTTATTGCTTGAGTCTTTTGTTGAGAGGCATTCTGCGTCATCTGTAAACAATTGGTAATGGTCATGACCATGATCTACAATGTTTTTCAGTTGGACCTCCGTAAAACTGTAAATCTGTTTTATAGACTGAAAATTATTATTTTGTTTCCATGTTGTATTTCCGCAGTGGTTTTGTGCATTTTTTTATTTGGAGTTGTTCGAGTTGTGTGATGAATTGTGTTCTATGAGCGTTGGTTTCTGTTGTGGCTGTGCACGAGTGTTCCAGACGTTAATGTTGGTGTATGTACTGCTGGTCTGTGCTTATCCTGACCTAAGCTGCCTGTACCTTTCCGTGTGGTAGTTTTCCAAGCATAATGTTTCCTCCTCAACTTGGACATTTGGCTGTTGTGGTCTGGATTACCTTGTGCTTGGGTGTACAGTTTTTGGTTGGATGCCTCAGGCTGCACATCTCTCCTGTTCTGTGCAGCATGTTTGATTGTGGCCGTATTTCTGACACCTGAAGCAGCGCAGGGGTTCCGGGACCATGTCAATACATTCCCTAATTTCCAAGAATGAATATTTCTGGAGTATGTCCCATAACAGTCACCGGAACTCTACGTGTCACTGCTTTGCATTCAAGATTTCCCTGTGTTCTAGGATTGGATCCAGTGGAAAGTCGGATGGATATTCCAACAGCACGACGTGTGTCTCTTTTTGAAAGGTCCAGCTTTTCGAAGTATTCAGGTTTTCCTTGCAGTTATGTTACCGTGTCTCGATAATTTGCAGTCTTTTGATCTGGTTGTGTCATTTAACTTTCTTGGTCTGGTTTGTGTCATTTTTTATTAATAATAAATTTCTCCTTTAACGTTGACCGTGATGAAATTTTTGAGCTTTGGTTGGCGCTTTTCCATTGCCGTTACTATGCCTTATTCTGTAGGAAAGTTGTCTGTGAATTATGGGTTTTGGAATTTTGCAATTCTAAGTCTGCAGTTTGGAAAGATGTGCAGAGTCTGACACTGGCTGGTGTGTGACTGGTGCTCTCTCTCTAGGTACATTATGTCGGGATACTTGCTGATCGAAGTACCGGGAGTAGCCTCGAAAGCAGTTTTCTTCTCTATTTGCTCTACCTCGGTGAACTGTCCCTCGTTGTCTGAAAATTGCTTCCATTTCCTCTTTATCCTCGACTTCCTGTTGACGTCTCTTAGTAGTGAGGGCCGATTCACATTCCTACCTAATAACCGAGACACTCCTAAGGTCTGAATAAATTTATTTCCCTTCAACGGAGGTCGTAAAATGACTTTCCCAGGTGGAATCTGGGATACCTAAAACCTAGTTTAGCAGTTTGGTCTACTTTTCACCGTTATGCTCAGTACACCTTTATAAGCGTGTCATGGTGGCGCTGCTCACAGGTTATCGACCTGCTCAGTGATACGGCCCTCACACACGAAAATAGACCATTGTGAGCCGGGTGACCCGACCACTGTGGTAATAGTGCGCGCAAAACTAGCCACCTGTACAACAGATAGTTGGCAACGGTATTTATCCAAGAATTGCATTAGAAATCTGCAATGTTACTTCCAAACAATATTGCAGCACGCACTCCTGGCGGTCGGACACAGGAACACAGTCAATATGTTACATCAACAGCTTTGAATCTGGGTATTGGTGGGTTGTTCCTCACAAAACGGCGAGGATTTGAGCTGATAGTTGTTCAGAATCTGAAGTTTTCCAGAGAACAAACCCGTGTGCGGTCTGCTGTACCAGTGACGTCGGTGGCGAGTCTCATGGCTGGTGATCGGCTCATCCTAGTAATGTAGGTCCTTATGAGCTTTCTCCACAGTCTATAGTTCTTAGTTACGACTACCTCTCGCCTGATGCTTCACTACCCGTAATTTATATTATATCTTCGTTCAATTCCCAATGGATAGACCAAGCCATTATGTAATATTTTATTAGTCTTGGCCTTTACACACAAACATGTTTGATCCCTCCCAATTATTAAAGATTCTAGAACACGAACTGTTCTTGATTCTAGATCGTGATTCTAGAAGGCTATTCTGTTACGAACCCAAGTTCGTCGTCAGAGCATGGAGCAGTGACGTCAACGTTATCTGAGTCCGCTCCCGAAACCCCCACGAAATGGACGACGCCATCTAGTGGTGGCAGGAATATGCCAGCTCGACATGCTAGGTTCTTGTCCTGGTAGCTTGTGAGGTAGCTAGTGCTGACCTCTGGTGAGGTGGTGCTCAGAATATCAGCGCCATCTATTGAGTTAGAAGCTGTACGTTTGTGTATAAGCCAGTAAGTGATGTTGCCTAGTGGTCCCATGTAGTGTCCAAGTACTGATGACGTGTCTGCTTTAACAGTCAACCTAGGACTGCTGTGATGCACGATCAGTCAGTCTACCCAAGGCAGCCAAGGTCTCTTCACCAGTCTGCTTTGCAGAAGCAGTGTGCCGCCGCCGGACCAGAACTGTAGTGTTTTCCCCTGTCTGCCTGAGGAGTGGCAGTGACGGAATTCGCCATACCCGGGGCTGGCTGGTGGAAGAGACGGCCGACTGTGGTGCCAAACGAGGAGAGTAACCAGCGAGTTACACGAGGCTCCTGCCTAGGGCTCGCAACCCTAGTATTCGCTGGTGAAGTGGCCTAACAGCGTGAGGCCGATTGGTACCTGCCAGCTACGGGCTGGACTGTGGTTGTGGGCCTTCACGACTAGGCACCCAGTGGAATTGTGATTTGGCTGGCCTGTGGCCAGGGTAGCTTCATCGTGGTTTCCTGGTACTTGTAGAGGGTAGTGCTGCGGAATAGGAAACCAGGCAAGACTGCACGGACTGAGCTTCACCAAGTGTTCAACGTCTTCAGAGGGGGAGACATCAATGTACATATAGTGTAGTAATACTTCCGTCTAAGATTTTATATTTATATTCTTCTTTTCCCACCACCATGTATATAGAGAAAGTGATACTGTTGTATTTAATGTACCTCTCCCTTTGGTTTTCCTTTCATTACGGAGCTCACCCCTCTACTAACCTCTACAAGCCTCTACTAACTTGGGGCCGGATACCCAAACTCTAATACCATCAGAAAAGAACCCGGTTGCGTCCCATTAGGGCCGTAACACTATTGTTCTTAGTTACAACTACCTCTTGCCTGATGCCTCACTACTAGTAATTTATATTATATCTTCGTTCAATTCTTAATGGATAGACCAAGCCATTATTTAATATTTTATTAGTCTTGGCCTTTACACAGATAAACATGTTTGATCCCTCCCAATTGTTAAAGATTCTAGAACACACTCGTGGCCGCACGCACTCCTGGAGGACACACACATGCAGTCAACATGTAACAACAGCTATGGAAATCCCTTTCCTCCTATCACTGGAGATAGTCGCGAACCCAGAATGTTTCGTCTGAGAATATTTAATACGAGAACATTAAGTCCAACAGATGCTATGTATGGATTGGTCACAAGAGTTGTGAGAGCAGCCAAGTAACATTGTTACACATGTCCCCAACATGTGTAAGCCTGTGTACGTCTTACACAGCCGTCTGTGTACGCTACTGTGTACGCCACCAGCAATCTCTAGCAGCTTCAAGCCTCAGTACTATAGGTACAAACGTTACCATCCTCCTCCTCCTGGTGGTTCCTGAACCTCGGCCAGCTGTAAGTGCTTGACCGCAGTGGCCACCCATCTGTGGTCACAGTCACCATCATTTCAAAAACTTACTATTTGTCTGTGAATTGTCTTCCATTGACTTGTTCATGCATCAATGTCCACATCTATTTGCCTGTCAGTGCCTGAACAGGTGAAGGTCGAGTCTTTGAGACGAAGATTACCTGACCCATCCCTGGCGTGTCCTACACTGGTTAGGACATACTGATACACAGAGCAATCACGCTAACGTGATGTATCAGAATAAGTAGTCGTGATGAGGATTCTAACCTATGCGCTGGGCATTTACAGGCGCACACACCATACAGTCAGACCATGATATGATCAAATGATTGCAATCTTGGGTTCTACTGAACCACCTAGGCTTCCGTGGAAGCCCCTGGAACCCCCGATAGATCAGTTGAATCTCAGTATGCAATCTTTTTACCATGTAGTGGCCTGGTTGTCTGGGGCGTGTGCCTGGGAACGCCCAGCGCATAAGTTGCCTGTGCACATGAGCGCTTTTTTAAGTTGTTAGACAAAGATTTTAATCGAGTCAAGACACACATTGTAATATTAATTCTCAAATTCAAATGTTCGTTTCTACATCGGAGAATTATGATTTAACACAGTATAATTGACACACTAGATTATCCTTAACTCTGTATTAACATTTAAAAAAAGTATATAAAATATATTTTTTCTCCACCTATTCCAACATTTTTATTTTATGCAGCATAATACATGGGTGCTTAATACACCGGATGACTTACACATCAGAATTAAATTAGGTAAGTTAGGTTGGGTTTCATCATTAATGTATGATTCATAACGCTAGTTAAAAAGAAGAAAAACAGTGAAGCTAGCGTTATGGGTCACTTAGATGGAGGACATGGTAAAAGAATTGCAACCGGGAAATCATCCTGATTTACCGACGCATCCTGCAGTCTCCCAGAGACAAACCAGGGTTTTACACAACTCCCCCCCATGCACTCGAGCTATGTCAATAGGCTGTTCTACCTCTTCGCCCTTACTTCATTACACACACAAATCACAACAACGTGATGCATCAAATGAACAAATCCACAAGGAATTGCATAAAACCCTGGTTTGTGTCTCAGACTGCAGGATCCGTCGGTAAATCTGGATGATTTCCCGGTTGCAATTCTTTTACCATGTCGTTGCTCAGTCTATTAAGGCAGCGTCTGGAATCCTCTCTGTCGTAGGTTAGAACCCTCGTCACGACCCTTGTGGATTTGTTCTTTAGAATCTCTTGTATGGATACCATCTCACAAATATAGCCACCACAATGACTGACAATGCAGCCAAATTAGCGGCCTTGGTAATCCCATCTCTGCTATGAAGACTATATTGTTCCCAGCACACTGGTGTAATAGAGAAATTACCGACTTCCAACGGTCTGAAATCACCAATATAAAAACCTGTGATTTGTTTAGATTCGAAACCTGTGTTTATGGGCAGCACAAAACGACCACCAGACTGACTGAAAATCTGAGTAAGGCCCAACCGACCTGCACAATACGTTCTTAACATACTGAGAAGCTGCTCGTTGACCACACAATATATCAAGGCAACACGTGTCAGCAGACTCTGCAAAAGTCATTGACGGACTGGCTTGACTACTTGAAAATACAAATTATGAATGACCTTCCACTTCCGACAAAATATTTCTTTGACAACCACAAAATTAAAAAGATTCCTCCAGCAACACACTGACAACTTTGACCGTAATGCTGGAGTGCCACAAGGCTGTGTACTCGCGCCAACATTACATTACATCACATTACAGAGGGAAGGAAGAGGAGGAGTGGCGGCCCTGCTGATGAAGGAGTGGAGTTACGAGGAGATGGATATCCCGGAATGCGAGGAGTTCAGAGACTACACAACAGGCACCATGACGATGGGAGGACCATATATAGTAGCAGATATATATAACCCTCCATTAAATGACAATGACAGGCAAGATTATGACAAACAGCAGTACCTAGTATAACAAAGGGAAGTCTTTGTCGCCTGTTAGAAATCTATCCCTACTTCTAATCGTGGGGGGGGGGGGACTCCAACCATGGAAAGTTACGAGAACCGTATGGGGGCACAGAACGAGCTAAACTACTGGACATGGTAACAAGAAACCTTTTAAGCCACCATGTAGGATGACCCACAAGACTAGAGGTAATGATGAACCAGCTTGACTTTACCTAGAATTCATTGAACGATTTAATAAAAATCTAAAATATACGGGAAAATAACATTCGAAACCCCATGGGAATGAGCGATCACTGTATATTGACGTTCGAATATAAAGTGAAAGTATGGATAACTTAAGGGACCAGGACACTAAAGCCTGGTATAGCAAAAGTACAATTACAAGGAAACAAGTTAAATTATAAATACCATAGGCAGCAAAGCTCAAGAAGAAAGACTTCATAAACGTGATTGACTACATCACCCAGAAGAGTAAGGAGGTGGCACAAGTTTGTCCTAGTATGAGGGAATGGAATTTCACAACTTACGTGGTCCGAGTGTGTATGACCAGATGTTTATCAGCATGAAATCGCCAGAGTGCACATTCAGCAATTCATTCTCCTGTATCCTCTGGTCTGGGACCAAGGTCTGCCTTGCTGGGTATCTATGGTCAGCCCGCTGGCTGGGCTGACCAAGAATATAGTAAGAGTTGTTGCATTCCTAACTCACCCGAGGAGATTATACCCATCAGTGGAACTCCGCGATTCCATTCATAGGGAAAGAATGTAGAGGGTTAGTTTCGTGCTCCCAGTCCTGAAGGGTTCACACACGTTAAGGCAGCTCTCCTAACCTTCCTTGTTCCTTTTCCATGACATGAAACCTCGACAGAACTTACTTGTGTTAGGAATTGTCATTGGTTTAGGAATTTGTCTGCTATTTGTCTTTTCGGTAACAGGATCATTGGACAAAGGGAAAGTTGACCAAATGGTCTAACCGGTATCGTGCAGCACGAACCGAACTGAAAACCAATCGTTGACTTCAACTTAGAGATAATCTAAAGCCAGGGAGTCTTCTAATCTTGTCTGTATGTGATAATGATAGAACTAGTATTCTGAGCAGACCTAGATAAATTATGGACATTGACTAAGAATTTCAAGGATTACCCAAGCTGAAGATTCTTCCAGAAGGCACCCGGGATACAGCAGAAAATGGTATATTTGTCGAATGAAAGAATAAAACGCAATTTAAAAAAAAATGGTGATGGCAAACAGGCCGGAGACAACGACAGGCCCAGACCAAGAGGCTAAGAGGAGGAGACGCTTGGTCACCAATACCAGTTTCATAACAAAGCAGCTACAGCTACAACTGATCATTGAATGACCTGCGGATATTTGATAACAAGGGCTGTCCCCTCCTAGAGCAGGCCGTGGTCCTCATCATAAAATAGGAACCAGGTCAACCGATTCAACACAATTTGAGACAACCCAAGGAACGACTGTCAAGTGTAACATTGACCTCGTAGAGGAGCATCAGATTTTTATGACTGACACTACTGACAAAGGAATTAGAGTTGAGACCAGAGCTAAAGAAGAGACGACGACTACGGGTACAACGAAGGAAGAATATTGCAACAACAGCAAAGAGAGATAAAGTCCGATACCAAAGATTTAGTTCCTTCGAAGATTCTCTGTTGTAAATGATATTCCCTGGTTGGTCTATGTGATAAGCAATAAAAATCACAAATATTTTGATATATTAATATACTGTGTATATTTAGGCATTGGTTAGGTTAAGTGTTTAGGTTCTGATGGCAATTATTTGTATTTGTAGTGCGTGGGTGAAGCCCTTTTCAACTTCGTGGTTCGAACAAATGTCAACAGTGAATCGCTGATCGAGAAATGGTTGAACATCAGTTGTGGCAGCCTGTCCAATAAACAAACGCTAAAGTACATTCCATGCATCCGCCAAACCCCATTTATTAATGAAAACGGTTTACACTAAACTGATGACGTTCGAACACCTTGGAACAAGTGCTTCGCTGACGACTTTTGTTCAAACCACAACGCTGTAAATGCTTCACCCACGTACTACAAATACTTGCCAACAGACCCTAAACACCTAACCTAAACAATGCATAAATATCCACAGTATGCTAATATATATTATTAATTTCTATTTGACAAAAGTTCTGTTTTGAATTAACAGCATGTTAAAATAGACGAATGCGCCTCTGGGGGTTGACCGTTGGATGAAATGGACTAGGTCTGAGGACGGGTTGGTTGTGGGACATGTGATACAAAACGTTTCATTTATAAACATGGGGGTTTGGCAGGTGCATGGTATGGACTTTATCCTTTGTTTATGAGGTCGACCTGTTACACACTACTCAATAAATCGTGCTCTAACATTTCTCTAAAAGTGCTTCGCTGACGACCTCTGCTCGAATCCCAAAGCTATAACTTTCACCCCATGTAGTTCTAATACAAATAATGGCCAACAGGACCTTGACACCTTATCTAACCTACCCCCTAAATTTACATTGAAATTGAAATTATAATATTAACTTTGATGATGATAATACAATTTTTAATACACAATGATGAAACTGATGAATGCATTGGATTGGAGGGGGGGGGGGGAGGACGGCTACCACTAACTAGCCAGGCCTGAGGACGTGATGCTGGAAACGAGCATTTGCCCTTTTGTGGAAGAGGACTGGCTGCTTTACTTCAGTTTACTATACAATTTAATACACAGTTCACTGCAGTTCAAGCGGTCCATGAATGGGCAAGTTCAAGCAGACCTGAAATTTACTATCGAGACCCGCATGGAGGAGCTTCCCTTCCTAGGTACTCGTGTGCGTGTGTATATATATATAGACTGAGAAAGACCACCCGGTTTCCCTCAAGAGACCTTATTCTCCCTGGGAATCCGAGTCAAAGGAATAACAAGTGATTAGAATAATCTGGGAAAAGGCTTTGAGGTGCTCTGGGGGCATCTTTAAAGCTAGAGGCTGTCCAGAATCTACCATACAAGAAGCTGCCATGAAACCAGCCCCTCTCCAGTGACAAATTCTTATACAGGAACAAACACATCCAGACTATACAGGATTGTTCTAACCAAGTTATATAATACAGACAGCTTCAGGAAGCATCCGAAAGGAAGTTAACAAGCTCTAGTCATGGTTAGTTTAGTTCACTTATTATGCATCCCATACCATCTTGTGGGCGGTAGTGGAAAGGGTTAGAGGCACATAATGGGCTCAGGGACTGAACCCCACAATTTTGCTAAACAAGTTACAATCTTGAGCTAGTTACAAAATTCAAAATGTCGTCACATCATAAGGTTCGAGATCGACCATAAGTTCAATTACTAAATTAAGAAACTGACATATGAAGAGAGCTAGTGTCAATATGTTTGTCCTACACACCGCCCCCATCCAGTGGGCAGCGGTGGATAGGTTACAATCACTTAGTTACTACCTACAGTTAGCAAACTAGGGATATTTGGCCAAGATTTCTGGTAGCAGATTATTTAAAATGAAGTAGTTACACATCTCTGGAACATGTTTATAGAATTCTCTGAATTCTCAGTGACGGATGGTGTGCGAATAATTTTGTTAACAGCTTATATTTGGTCAGGTCTACATCAGCAGAAAATTTGAATTCCCAATGATATTTGTAACCGAGTGTAAGCCGAGCAGTTGCAACATCTTGAAGTCTCCAGATTGTATTTTATGATCCATAGGTGTGTGCGTCCTCTTGCATGATAATATAATGATAGATGGAATTACTGGTGTCGATTTCACTTCGCCTCAGCGCTACAAGATTTTGTTGAAGTTCTTTTGCTCTCAGACTGCTTATTGGCAATCCTAGGTTATATTCAGTTTCTCCTTTAAAGACATTCTTTGGCTAACTCATCATGTCCATCATGCATTCGGGGGCCAACATGAGATGGAGTCCACATGAAATGGACTCTTATCATTAATTATTTTGTTGTATTTGTGTCTAGCTTCAGACACGAGCATGTTACATCTATGTCTTAAGAGTTGAGAGCAATTAAGGATGATAGAGTCACAATGTATCAAGTTTGAAGACTTACACACTTCAGTGGGAGAATCGAGGCAAATATTTCTGTCTGAAGGGTAGAGCCCCAGTTATTTATACGGACTCGCAACTCAAAATATAAGCCATCGCACATTGTCAGGACAACTGCACTTCCAGCTGCTCACGCGGGGTGTAGGGAACCATCAGTGTATTTGATTTGAGAGAGAGAGAATCCTCTCTGGACAGAGCATCAATATGGATAAAGGCGTTGAGCTTTACCTCAAGACGAAGCTCGGGCTGATCTTTAATTTGCTTCTTGGGTGGAAAGGGAGATATTAAAATGGGAAATGGTGTAATCTCCCACGATGCAGTTAAGTGCCGTTGTTGTGTCTTGGTACAAATTATAAATAATATATTCAGAATTCAGTTCGTTTTAGTTATCCATTTGGAACAATGTTAACCTTCAAATACAATAATCAAGGAGGGGCTCCTGTGCCAGGGTTAAGATGAGTTAGCTTAAGCATTTTTATACCACTGACAGTTAATTTCAGTAACACGATCAACAACGCTCAGAATATTAAGTTCCTTTCTTATGTTAAGTATCGTTGTGGTACGAGGGCACCCAAGGATTATCCTCAAGGCCTCGTTCTGCAATTTTTCAAGCCCTCCAAGCTCTTTCAGGCATCAAAGCAAGCAGAGGTGCAGCATAATCTACTAAAGATCTAATGTATAAAAGGTACATCATTTTGACAATTCTGACATTGGCATCATAAACTGAGTGATAATCTACAATAGCCTTGAGATCTCTGAGCCTCTCTTTATACTGACGACAAAGTCTGAATACAACAGGTCCATACAGTGGCACCTCAAGGTCAAGTTATTTGAATCTATTTACATAGTCAAGCTGGGATCTATCAGACAGTTACATCTTGCGAACAGCAGCTCCTTGCCCGGGTCCCAACCACTTGAGCTGGACGGTAGAGCGACGGTCTCGCTTCATGCAGGTCGATGTTCAATTCCCGGCCGTCCAAGTGGTTGGGAATCATCCCCCCCCCCATCCAGTCTCATCCCAAATCCTTATCCTGACCCCTTTTAAGTGCTATATAGTCATTATGGCTTGGCACGTTCCCCCCCTGATAATTCCCTTCCCTTCCCCCTTGCCTGGCTGGGAGCCGATTTAGTATGTTTTCTCTGCCGAGATGACTAAACCTAGGTCCTGACACGAGTTTAATACAGTTAAGAGTGTTCTGCGTGTTGGCATACCCAGTGGTGTGTATCTTATCAGCAACATAGGATTTTTTTTGGCATAGAAATTCCTGCACGGGCCCGTCTGGCTGGCACACTAAATGCTGCTTGTTTCTGTTTTACTTAGGGGGAGTTTGAGTATTTATGACTCGTATGGTCGCTTTAGTAAGGTTTTGTCCCCATGTGTTTAACAACTTCTGCTCTGTTCAATCTAAGTTGAAATCTTATTGGGTTTGTAACTGTGCACAGTGTTAGATAATGCAGCATAGCTAATCATGTGCACGTTGTGTTCGGAACAGTTTAACAACGTGTTTTATTAAGATATTTAATAATTTAGGACTGAGGACACCTCCCTGTGGGGTACCTAGTTCGAAGTCTCTAACATAACTATGCCCCTGGAAAAACACATGACTTCCTGTTGGATATGTGACCCCTAATCCAACCACCCATATTCATTCTCACAAGCTCACTCAAGGTAACATGTCGGTTTGCAATATCAAAGGCAGACTTGAGATCTAGGAAGGTGGTATATAATTTCAGTGTGCAGGGTAAGAAAGGTGGCGATGCAATGATGCACACTCCTTCCATGCATCATTGCATCACCACCATGATATATAGCTCCTTCAGATACATAGCTATATATCTGGGGGGGATGATAACATTGTTCTTATTCTACGGAGGAGACTTAAGGTCCACTCTCGAATGTTTTGTAAATGCGGCTAATAAGGGAAATTGGGCAGAACGTATTATCTTTATTTAACTTGGCAATTGGAATGATTATACTGTTGGTCAAAGAGATAGGAAGTTCCCCAATTACATAGCTCATATTATATATCTCAAGAATGGAATTTCCTGGTACTAGAGGAAGCAAACAAAATGCCATAAGTGGTACCATCCTCATCGGGTGATGTGACTACCTTTTAGGGCGAAAAAAACTCGGTAAATGGCACGTTGCATTCATCTTCCTTGTGGTTCATGAAGTCAACGAGCCTTTCTAGATCTCCGTAACCAACATTTAATCTGATTATGATCTGGGTGAAGATTATTGAAGCTAGAGGTGGTTGCCCAAGCATCGACAACCTCGTTTGCTCTGTGTGGAGGGTGAGGGTGTGACACTTGAACGATCTTATCGCCTTTGAATATTCTTCCATGCCTGGCTGAGGGGGGTGTGAGAATTTAGACTTCACAAGTGTGCCAGGTTTCTTGCCTGAGCTCTGTCATGCGCTCCTTCGCCTTGGCTAGGGCTTTCTGAAAGCTTTAGCATTGCTGGCGTGCGTGTTTCCCTATATGCAAGTCCAACTGTTTAGCAGTGCATTTCTAAGTACGCAGTTTAGGGTCATTGTAATAGACATGGTGTTTATTACTTTTCATATCGTTCCGACCACTGGTTGGTGCGGAGGGCCGACTTAAAGGGTCAGCGAACATCTGAATGTTCTGTACTAGATCGTCGTTAAGTATCTCGACTGTGGAGGGATCATAAGTGCTGTAACACTGACACATGAGCGACAGTCTTTACGTCAAACAGGAGGAACACTGAGCCGTTTGCGTTTAAAAATACCACCATGCAGGATGGTATTTCAGATACAGAGCAGTCAATCTAGAATGATCTGAAATCGTTTTTTTCTGACATCTTGTATAACATTTGATATTGTAACATATCTGTTACAATAGATGTGCACCAGACCTGAGTGACGTTGAAACCAACAGAGGTCTAGAATGCCTCCACAAATGTGTGGGTTCAAGGTCGCCCACAATCTGCACATCTTCGTAACTATTTAGTAGCGACAGCAGTCGATTCCCATTCCCGTTTCTGAAGCGAGAGCCGCCAATGTCCCTGTGTCTAGCATTGCCGTCACCAAGAATGATGGTTGGCTCTGCTTGAGCGCAGGCCGGAAGATCAATATAATTTAACTCTCCTGCTGGAGCATATAGATTAAATATATTGAGGATAGAGTTGCCCACATAAGTACTCGCTACATAATATTCTTGCCCTCAGTTTGCTTTTCTCGAAGAAGTTTATGTGATAGGGATTGTTTGATTTATAGAATGAAAGAGTTACTGGATCTGAGGGAGTAAGCAACAAAGAGCAATTTTGAGGGCGAGGTTCTTGCAGGAACTCTGCACTCCTGGAGATTTACAATATTGGTGTGTTAAGTTGTTACTTTATGATGTAAATTACAGAACTTTTTGGCGGATGCAATGTTCCAGCTTAGGATGGATAACTCATTTGTACATTTCAAATAAGCATTATATAGATTTATATTATTAGTCCACTTAATATATATTATCACTAGATACAACTCCAGGAACATTTCTTAGCATATTACCAATGTCCCATTTGCCTCTAATTGTTTAGTACACTTTTTTTGAGATATATACAAGAGTTGTTACATTCTTGTACAGTCACTAGTACCATAGCGTTTCGGGCAGGTCCCTGGAATACAAACCCCCCCCCTTCCCCCCCCCCCCCCCCCCCCCCCGCCGCTAAGAATTGTTTTTACAACCAAGTACACATTTTACCTTTGAGTTAAACAGAGGCTACAGTTAAGGATTTGCGCCCAGTAAATCTTCCCCGGCCAGGATACGAACCCATGACAAAGCGCTCGCGGAACGCCAGGAGAGTGTCTTACCACTACACCACGGAGACTGGGACTGTTTGCCTTTTCATCTATAGAGTCGATCCAATATCTTAGCACAGCTTTGGCAGTTAACCATCGTGGAAGGGCTCCTCTACACAAGCATTCCAGATCACTGGAAGTTTCACCTGATTGGCAAGGGAGCACATGTTTGGAGGGTTCAGGGGTGGAAGGAGGGGTATCTTCTCGAGTTATCTTGAGATGATTTCGGGGCTTTTAAGTGACCCCGCAGCCCAGTCCTCGACCAGGCCTCCACCCCCTGGAAGCTGCCCGTGACAGCTGACTAACACTGAGGTACCTATTTTACTGCTAGGTAACAGGGACATAGGGTGAAAAACTCTGCCCATTGTTTCTCGCCGGCGTCCGGGATCGAACCCGGGACTACAGGATCACAAGTGCAGCGTGACGTCCGCTCGGCCGACCGGTTCCCGGGGTAGGGGGAAGGAGGGTGGCAGTCTTTGTTTAAAAGTTCCCTCATGACCGTGAGCAGCTCTGCAATGTTGCTCATGGATTTTCTCTCATGTCGGAGCTGCTCTAAGCCGCTCCGTCTCCTGCTGTGACTGCTGGTGGTGTTCCTGCCACAGTTCACGATGGTCAGCATCGGCTTGATCAGTGGAGCGACCCAGTGGCGAGTTGATATGGAGGCTGAAGTGGCGATCCTTCTCAGCTTGATCCTGTTGCTTACCTCCCAACTTCCAGTTGACTTGGGTCCAGCTGTGGGAGGTCCCTCCAGAGTAGGCGACAGTCCCAGACCTGGGGAGTGACCACTCTACATCAAGGGCGTGCCCACTACTGGCAGAACCGAGGTGTGGCCATTCTACATCAGGGGCAGGCCCACTACTGGCAGACGTTACAGCACCTGGTACTTGTGGGAAAGCTGGAGTGATGGCAGGACTCTTGGGTCTGGCACTGGTCCCCCTTGTGCACTTCGTAATTACCAGGTGTTGAGTTTTGTAGTCGGCAGGAGTGAATATCGCCTCCAGATGGCTTTGAACAGCGGGTGGAGCTGGAGGCAGAACTTTGCAACCATTCTTCATGGTGGTGTGGAGGAGAAGGCCTTAGCAGGCAGGTTCCTGGCACTTTACGTGCATTAGGCTGAACAGAAACCTGCCGTCTGGCCCCCTGGTATACGTGGTGGTTGGCAGATGGTAAAGTATTTGATAGCCAGCTGCTACGAACACAACGTCCAGATGGCTCAGCACAGGTAGTAGAACCAGCAGCAGTACCTGGCAACCGTCCTCCCGGATGGGTCCGGCCGGGCGCACTACGGTAAACGCCAATTACATAGTCTGGCAAGGCATCATACGCCAATTATATAATCTTTTCTCCCCCTAATAATGAGGAACCGTTAGCACTAACAACAAACCTGAAGCACCACGTTACCTCGTTCCGGAGACCCAGGAATGTTCACCTCTAACACTTCAGTGTCTGCCGCCTGACCACAATATTTGTCAATTTGCAGAATTGCTGCAGCGTTCAGGGGCTACCAATATCTTGTGCAAGATGCGGATGATGGCCACGTAGCTGAAAGTGCTCAGCCTCCCAAAACTGACGGTATATTCAGCTTGCTAGGTTATGCCCCGGCACTTTCCCCTCACACACCTAACCCCAGCTGCAACATCACCCTCTTGGGTAATTTTTGTGTTTATAATTGATTGGACTGGTGGGATAGTAAAGACTAACAGAAGGGTGGATGGAGAGGGAAGAGCATTGAAATGTACCCAAAAATGTTAGATGAACATTAACCCATGTTACACCACAACTAAATGTTCAAATTACTGGCCATAAGAATGGTTTACCACTCTGAAGTGGTTAATGCATAGAGTTCTTAGGCTATACCTATTAGAAGGCGACCGCTGCAAGGTATAACATGTTAAACTTAAACTAGTTCCCTTCACCTGTTGTACTTGTGGGAATATACACACACTACATTATGACCAATTGCGATTCGAAAGTTTTCCCAAGTAACTTTAATCCCTCCATACCTGCAGTGCTGTTGTATGAGACCAATTTCTTGGGTCTGGTTGACCATACCTGCAGTGCTGTTGTATGAGACCAATTTCTTGGGTCTGGTTGACCATACCTGCAGTGCTGTTGTACGAAACCAATTTCTTGGGTCTGGTTGACCATACCTGCAGTGCTGTTGTACGAAACCAATTTCTTGGGTCTGGTTGACCATACCTGCAGTGCTGTTGTACGAGACCAATTTCTTGGGTCTGGTTGACCATAGCTGCAGTGCCATTGTACTGATGCACCCTCGTACATACCTGAAATTTCACATTATATTAAATACCTCAAAATACTAAATTGAACATATCCTCATTTAAAGATGAAGAAATAACTAGACAATCGCTCAAGTCGGACTTTGTTTGATGTAAAAAGCAGCCTTATACAACAGAATGGCATAATCCAACCTCAGACTTGAGTCTTCTACAGCCCGTTCTCAACAACGGCCAAGTGGTCGTTAAACCGGCAGCCAAACATGAACGTTCTCAACAACGGCCAAGTGGTCGTTAAACCGGCAGCCAAACATGAACGTTCTCAACAACGGCCAAGTGGTCGTTAAACCGGCAGCCAAACATGAACGTTCTCAACAACGGCCAAGTGGTCGTTAAACCGGCAGCCAAACATGAACGTTCTCAACAACGGCCAAGTGGTCGTTAAACCGGCAGCCAAACATGAACGTTCTCAACAACGGCCAAGTGGTCGTTAAACCGGCAGCCAAACATGAACGTTCTCAAAAACGGCCAAGTGGTCGTTAACCCGGCAGCCAAACATGACCGTTCTCAACAACGGCCAAGTGGTCGTTAACCCGGCAGCCAAACACGAACGTTCTCAACAACGGCCAAGTGGTCGTTAACCCTGCAGCCAAACATGAACGTTCTCAACAACGGCCAAGTGGTCGTTAACCCGGCAGCCAAACATGAACGTGAAGAACGCTTTACATTTAACTTGTCCTCAGTCTAGGCTCGTCCGTACACTGACCCACAACAGTTCATACATTTTAACACAAGATTTATTTAAAAGTTTTTGATACGTGAAGTATTATAATACATTATTATTTATGAGGCGAGGGAGACAGGTGGGAATGCACTCACGTGCTATAATTTCCATCAACAACTATCATAGTTAATGGAAATTATTTAAATTTTACAAATATTTAAATTACACAATTTTAATGTTCATTTATATTTGTAGTGAACAAAATATAGTATTTGGTTACACAGGACGTTAATGTTAATTAAGGCGTCTCTGGGGTTGGCTGCAGCGTGGACGACACTGACTCAGGATGGCTAGTTTCATTCACATAGGATGGGCCGGGGGGGGGGGAGGTATGTGACGTTTGCTAGACTAAAAGTCTTTCGTCCGTATTTCAAGGATTGAAATCTGATAGTTAACAAACACCTTATAACTGCCAGAATTTAACTATAATAATAATTGTGTAAACTCTTTTACACCAGCTTTGGGTCGAATGGCCAATTTCACTATAAAGTTGACACTCGAGCAGCTGTCGTGGAACAGTTAATCACACGTCTCGTCCAATAGACAAATGTATTTTACTCTATCTTTACAAATGAGTAAACCAAAACATTGATTTTTTTCAATAAAACTTTAACATCTTGTAACTATGCCTATTTAGATAATCAGCAAATATAGACTATTCTACCAACAGAATGCAATGTGATAAAATAACTAATCATCTAGAGTAACTTGCCTGTAAGCCTGGCGCAGGTAACCTCATGCACAGGACTGTCCAGGTGACTAATTTAGTAAAACCAATGAGGCGGGCGCTGAGAAGCACCTCTCCCCACGCCGGCCCGCGCCACACTGCCCGCCGCGCCTCTTGACTAGCTTGGCCTGATGGGTCAACTACCTGTGACGTCATTCACCTCACCTGACATGAGGCCGCCTCACATACAAATAATTCACAAGTAAAGTCACTTCAATATTAATATAGTTTATTTCTATTAATGTGAAGTATGAGCAAGTGTGAGTATGTATTAAAAGCACATACTTCACTACTGGACATTAAACCCACTACCACACCCACCTAGTAGCTTGGAAGCTCCATAACGCCTTCTGTAACTGTTATGTTGGGGTCTAGGCCAGGGGCCAGGTACAGCAACCAGTTACGGTGTTCAGCGTCCTGTGCGTGTGTATTTACTGTGTGGCTGTAGGGTCGGGCTCACTATAGCCCGTGCTACATGGGCATTCCCTTCCGCGTACCTAAATCTAAAACAACAAACGTTTCGGGTTGAACGCTTAGCCCTTGGACCCTGCCTTTCTAATCGCTGGTTGTGTAATATACCGACTCCAGCCCTATTCTCCCTCTTTCATACTAAATGTGTTTTTTCTCTTCCTCCCACATCACCAGGAAGCAGCCCGCAGCAGTTGTATAACTCCCAGGTACCTGTTTACTGCTAGATGAAAAGATACATCAGGTGAAAAAAAAAACTGCCCATGTCCTATGTCTCGCCCGGGAATCAAACCCGGGCCCTTAGGACAACGACCTCAGAGTGCTATATACTCTGTTGCAAGGACCTGTGTATGCGTGTATGTGTTTGTGCGGACTCGCATAGATGTACTCACTGAGATGTGCCTTCATGGTCAAGCTAGGCTTTTAGTCCCACCTTCTAAACATTCTTAGATTATTGCAATGTCTGTTTTATCCCGCTTTAATCATATTTACATATAAATTGTTTAATATAATTAACTTCAACGACTTCAACGTTTAAACAGTTCCATTTATTGACAGCTCTGACACTGAAAAAGTTCTGTCTGACGTCCATGTGACTCATTTGGGTCTTTAATTTCTTTCTATGATCCCCTCGTTCTGCTGTTCTTTGCTTTGAACAATATTATTTTGTCTGCCTTGTCAATTTCCCTTAGAATTTTATATATTATCATATCCCCCTTCTCTCCCCTTTCCTACAGTGTGGTAAGGCCCAGTTCTCTGTCTTTCCTTATAGCTTAAACCCTTCAGCTCAGGAACGAGTCTCGTTGCATATCTTTGGACCTTTTCTAGTTTTTTCTTGTCCTTTTATAGGTAAGGGTTCCATGCTGGGGATGCACATTCATATGTGTGGGTCTCACCTTTCTTGTATATAGGGACCGGAAAGCCCCCCCTTGTCCAAATTTCTGAAGGATACACAAATGTTGGCCAAAATGGTTTATGCAGCTGTTATTCTGCTAATGTGGGCTTCTGGCATCACAAATGGCATTATGTCCACTCCCAGGCCTTTCTTCTTTTCCGATAATATAATCTGTTTTCTCTTTATTCTATATTGCTGTACTGGTCTTAGTGCGCCTGTTCCCTTCCTCATAACTTTGCATTTGGCTGGGTTAAACTAACAGCCATTTTTGGGAACATTTTTGAAGTATGTCCAAATTTGATTGATTCTCACAATCCATCACTGTCCGGACTTCTCATTAGCTTTCCATTATTGGTAAATATTGATACAAGAGAATATTTCCTCTGTCAGATGATTGACATAAATTTTAAACAGTTGGGTCCTAGAAGCAACCCTTGTGGTACTCCAATTGTAACCTCTCTCTACTTTGATGTATCTGTCCTTTTGATTCCTTCTTGAGATATATTATCTGACCCACCTTAGGACTTTTCCTGTTACACCAGCCTGCTCCTCTAATTTGAGTAGGAGTCTTTCATGCAGGATCGTATCAAATGTTTTCTGGCAGTCGAGGAATATGCATTCTGCCCATCCTTCTGTCTTGCTTGATTCAAGTCATCTTGTTATCAAATTCCAGCAAGTTTATCAAGCAGGATTTTTTCTTTACTAAAACTGTCCTGGCGCCTCGAAACAAAACAGATTTTTTCTAAATGTTCCACAGGCCAGCTACGGATCTGTCAATCTCTAGTAACTTGTAACAGTTTAAGGAGCAAATAAAAAATAAAATACTCCCATCTATCACAAGTCACCACAGAGCTAAATCAGCGGAAGGAAGACTCACTGATGTAATAGAAACAAGACACTGTGTACTCCTCTTTCGAACCTGCCATTGTGATAGATGGGAGTATTTTATTTTTGATTTGCTCCTTAATCTGTGAAAAACTTGTTATTTTAACCTTTACAACAGGTAGAGCAGTGACAGTTTTTGCTAATGATCACTATAGCTACTGACCCATCACAATATATATGTAGTGTGCTTTCTGTAGTCAATTCTCTAATTATACAATCATATGTTGCTCTCAGCTCTCCTATCTCATTCATACTTTTTTCTTTTGCACTGGAATAATTACTACATCTACGTTACAATCCCCCCATGGTGGTGGGAATTCTCTCTTCGACAAAGCAATACATTCTGGAATACCATCATGATCTATAAGATTAGAACATAAGGTACTCATATTCTCTTATTATTCATTAACATTCATTGTTCATTACATTTCATAACAGACATTAACTCATTAGCTCCACCCCCTCATTAATCTAATCGCAGAGGCTACATTTGTCTCCAAAATTACATCCCTAATACTCTGTAGGGACCCCAGACATGAGGGCCGAGTCATTCATACCTGTTTTCCTTAGGTTTGTGGCCCATCGATCCTGTCCAAACTTTATTATCTCAGTCACTGGGTCCGAATTTATGGCAGGGGAAGCATGTCTGAGGGAAGTCTGGAATCATCCAGTGGTATGAACTGCCCTAAATCAACAGCAGTGCCACTGGAAGTTCATAACCCCATCCTCCTAGAGGACCGGGGCATGGAGGCTTCTATGACCGGATGGTGGGAACAGTCAAGTGGTGTTTAAGGAAAACCCTCCACCACCAGAAGATTGGTCTACAAGAGCTTCACACCATCGTCACCGAAATTGAATCAAGGGTCAATAACATACCACTGACCAACTTCTCTGACGATCTTTCACAACGGGACCCATTAAGTCTCTCTAATCTGATGTATGGAGGAATTTGTAACCATCTAGCGTTCCTCAAGGCAGAGTTGGTGGGAGGCAGTGTTGGTGGGAGGCAGAGTTGGTGGGAGGCAGAGTTGGTGGGAGGCAGGGTTGGTGGGGAGGCAGGGCTGGTGAGAGGGAGAGATGGTGGGAGGCAGGGTTGGTGAGAGGGAGAGATGGTGGGAGGTAAGGTTAGTGGGAGGCAAAAGATGGTGGGAGGCCGAGATGGTGGGTGGCAGGGTTGGTGTGTGGCAGAGTTGGTGGGAGGCAGGGATGGTGGGGAGGCATAGACGTCAGAAAAGAAGGTAACTGCAGAAGGCCTTATTTCAAAACATGAGAGGCTTGCTTTTACTTAATGAGTATTTTTTATTTGCTATATGCTACAGTAAGGTGTGAGAGGTATGTTTTGAGCGAATGTGAGAATGTGAGCGAATTTTACTACTGAAATCGCATTAAAGTCACCACGCCTGATAGGGGACTGTTTTCATACAAATGGTTGATATTGGGTTTCCATTTTTATTTGCTCTATGCTACATAAGCAATCTCTGAAGAAAGATTGACAAAGCTTAAAAAACATTCACTAGAAAGGCGAAAAAGACACAGGTGAGGTGATAGAGGTGTGCCTGAATGGATTCATGAACTATAAGGCAATCACTAGCAGAGGTAACTAAAAACTGGTACGCAAAGTCAGGACCTTTTAATTCCCTTGAACGTACCTGTGCAGGAACGCTGAGCGGCTAGCTGGTGACGTCATTGACCATTAGGGATGTCTGTGCAAGGGTCATTGGGGTAACTAAAAACAGGTACGCCAAGTCAGGACCGTCAAATCTCATTGGGGTAACTAAAAACGGGTACGCCAAGTCAGGACCGTCAAATCTCATTGGGGTAACTAAAAACGGGTACGCCAAGTCAGGACCGTCAAATCTCATTGGGGTAACTGAAAACGGGTACGCCAAGTCAGGACCGTCAAATCTCATTGGGGTAACTAAAAACGGGTACGCCAAGTCAGGACTGTCAAATCTCACTGGGCTAACTAAAAACGGGTATGCCAAATCAGGACCGTCGAAAAAAGCAAAACGGTCCTGACTTGGCGTACTCTCCACTACTCATTATCCCCCGTCCTCCCAACTCCACCATCCTCTCTTCCTTCCCACCATGCCCCACTCCCCTGTCCCTTCATCCTACCCACCATTCTCTATTCCCCCATCCCCCTCCTTCCCACCATCCCAAACTCCCCCCGTCCCCTCGTCCTTCCCCACCATTACCCCTTCTCTTGTCCCCTCGTCCTCCCCACTATCTCTCACTTCCGTCTCCTCGTCATCCCCACCATCCCCCACTCCCTCGTCCAATGCCTTCCCAAATGGTCTGATGCTCCCATCAGAAAATTGGGAACATCAAGTGATCTGATGTTCCAATCACTGAAATATATGAAAAACAGTTAAAAATGAAATGAAATAATAAAAAAAAAAACTATTCTCACGAAATGAACGGTATGGTAAACAACATAGCTCAATTCCAATGCAATTCAAACAAAATAATTCAATCAAAATGCAAATAAATCAAAATCTATGAAACTTGCATTTATCAATGCAGTCAGAAACATTGAAATGGAATTGTTACATATTTAGTATATTATGTGTGTGTGTTGCTCTTACGTGCAACAGATGGCTCTGTTAAAAAAAAAAAAACATGTTTTTTCCCGTCACAGGTGAAGCATGTATATAGTAGATATATAAAAAGACGTGCCTATTCGAATGCAACGTTGTGTCAAAATTTTAAAGCAATCGGTAAAGAAGTTTCGAAGATTTCCCTCACTTGAAAAACATATGAAAAACACAGTTTTTCAGAGAAAGCATGTTTTTTTTTTACCGTCACAGACCTGACATCTATATAGTATGTATATAAAAACATGGCCGGATGCGAATGGAACATTGTGTGAAAATTTCAAAGCAATCGGTGAAAAACTTTCGGAGATTAGCGATTTTGAACAAACGAACATTTTCATTTTTGTATAATATATATATATATATATATATATATATATATATATATATATATATATATATATATATATATATATATATATATATATATATATATATATCCTAGTAGCCAGAACGCACTTCTCAGCCTACTATGCAAGGCCCGATTTGCCTAATAAGCCAAGTTTTCATGAATTAATGTTTTTTCGACTACCTAACCTACCTAACCTAACCTAACCTAACTTTTTCTGCTACCTAACCGAACCTAACCTATAAAGATAGGTTAGGTTAGGTTAGGTAGGGTTGGTTAGGTTCGGTCATATATCTACGTTAATTTTAACTCCAATAAAAAAAAAATTACCTCATACATAATGAAATGGGTAGCTTTATCATTTCATAAGAAAAAAATTAGAGAAAATATATTAATTCATGAAAACTTGGCTTATTAGGCAAATCGGGCCTTGCATAGTAGGCTGAGAAGTGCGTTCTGGCTACTAGGTACGACATATATATATATATATGTCGTACCTAATAGCCAGAACGCACTTCTCAGCCTACTATTCAAGGCCCGATTTGCCTAATAAGCCAAGTTTTCATGAATTAATGTTTTTTCGTCTACCTAACCTACCTAACCTAACCTAACCTAGCTTTTTTTGGCTACCTAACCTAACCTTACCTATAAATATAGGTTAGGTTAGGTTAGGTAGGGTTGGTTAGGTTCGGTCATATATCTACGTTAATTTTAACTCCAATAAAAAAAAATTGACCTCATACATAGAGAAAAGGGTTGCTTTATCATTTCATAAGAAACAAATTATAGTAAATATATTAATTCAGGAAAACTTGGCTTATTAGGCAAATCGGGCCTTGAATAGTAGGCTGAAAAGTGAGTTCTGGCTACTAGGTACGACATATATATATATATATATATATATATATATATATATATATATATATATATATATATATATATATATATATATATATATATATATATATATATATATATATATAACGAGGAGACTACTAACGAGGAAAAAGATATTATACAGAAATTTTAACATGTGGAATATAAATATAACTTCCAAATCTAACACAACTGGCCGTTCCTCGGTGGCTTGATTGTCTTAGTTGTCAGTCTGGCTCTGAGGCGGCCGGGTCAAACCCCGCCCCAGACAGTCCCAGTGTTGTCTGTGTGGGATGACCTTGTTGCTGACCTTGGCTTAACTGTCTGGGTGGGATGTGAATGCTGACCTGGGCTTAACTGTCTGGGTGGGATGTGACTGCTGACCTTGGCTTAACTGTCTGGGTGGGATGTGACTGCTGACCTTGGCTTAACTGTCTGGGTGGGATGTGACTGCTGACCTGGGCTTAACTGTCTGGGTGGGATGTGACTGCTGACCTTGGCTTAACTGTCTGGGTGGGATGTGACTGGTGACCTTGGCTTAACTGTCTGGGTGGGATGTGACTGCTGACCTTGGCTTAACTGTCTGGGTGGGATGTGACTGCTGACCCTGGCTTAACTGTCTGGGTGGGATGTGACTGCTGACCCTGACTTAACTGTCTGGGTGGGATGTGACTGTTGACCCTGGCTTAACTGTCAGGGTGGGATGTGACTGCTGACCCTGGCTTAACTGTCTGGGTGGGATGTGACTGCTGACCCTGGCTTAACTGTCTGGGTGGGATGTGACTGCTGACCCTGACTTAACTGTCTGGGTGAAACTTTTTTTTTTAATTAAAACTTTTTTACAAAAAGGAATTACATATAGGGTACAAAGATGATTGTCATAAGTAGTCGAGTTCCTCCAGTACCTCAGATGGCGGCCAAGATCCCTGAATGCAGTGAGCATTTCCCGTCTGTATCGCCACACTAAGGCCCTGGAAAAGGAAGCTGGTAGCTCTAGGGGTATCTTGTTTCAATTAACCCAAAACCCAGTTCCTTCGGTGTTTGACCCAACACAGAAACAGTAGAAGGAAGAACATAGAACATGCCCTGGCCTATTAATACCCATTATACCTGCCTCTTTTTATTATATATATATATATATATATATATATATATATATATATATATATATATATATATATATATATATATATATATATATATATATATATATATATATATATATATATATATATATATATATATTCTTCCATATTATATATCTTAAATATCTATATATATATCTCTTCTATATTATATATATAATAAACATTATACCTTTGTGCATCTCAATCATGTCCTGTATCACCTCACCCAAAGCGAATATAAGCTTTGGCAGAGTACGGAAAATTTGTCTTTGAAAATATATGGAGTGCCTTGCGAAACGCTTCCCTAGGCGTCCGACCATATATATAGTGTGAAAATAAACTTTGGAGACTTAATTAATTTAATGTCGACTTCCCTCGACATTGAAGATATATAAGAAATATTGAGAAGATTCGTGTTAGAATGATTAATCTTTCCCCTTTCGGTCCTTTTCAATAACATACGTTCACAAGAATGACTGCTACCAAAATATGCCAGTATTAGAATGCACGACCCAGCAGAAAGAAATCAAGCTTTCACGATAAAATATCGTCAATATCTGATTCTTAATCAGTTACACAAGGCAGAGATTAACGATAACAGAGCGCAACTACTTCATGCTACAGACCAATGGAGACACACCAACATCGGCGAAGACCTCCGTACTCGAATCGACCGAAACCTCGACGTTCTTACAGATTGACATCGCCACAGCACCGAAACCAGGATCCTTAAGAAACTGACAACATTATTTGGAGGACCTATGGCGATTCCTCGACCTAGAAATGGCTTCTTAAACTTTGCTGAATCAATCTCACGGAGAACCAAATATCTCTCTTAAATCTGGGAATAAACAGTTACGTTATGTCCAGACCAAGTGAGATGGCCCGGAAAGTGGAGTTGGAGACTCCTATTGGAGGACATATTCGACCTCAAGAAGCAAGTGAAGGTTACCACTAAAGACACCTTGCAAGCGGAACTTATTGCAGAAGAAAATATTCGAGGTAACTACAGAAGCACAATACTGTTCCTTGAGCTCAGAGCAGAAGCTAAGGGCCTTCCTGAAAATAAGGAGATAGTCTTCAGGAGATGTGACAAGTCGCCAATATACATTATTCTTAAAAAAAAGACGAATATCTAGCAAAAAGGAACCTCATCCTCCGCCAAAAAAAATTCCACAGTGTCACTAAAGCCGAATTGAAAACGAAGATAAACAGATTGATTGAAACTGTGAATGCCAAGAATTCTGGACTCCACCTGTCGAAGATTACCAGGGAATACAAACCTGGTTATGCATATGGGAATGTCAAGACCCACAAACCTGGAAACCCTCTTCGGCAAATCATCAGCCAGACACCCACACCCATATACAGACTTGCCAAGCAACTCAACTGCCTGCTGACTACTTATGTGCCTTGTGCTTTTTAGCCTGAAGTCTCCAAACGCCATGCAACCTCTGAAGAATCAACTAACAACTCTCTGTTATTAGTGTGTTTTACAGGATTTTCTTTTCGACTGTTCATAAAACGGAGGAAAGTGTCCTAAAATATATTATTTATAGGAACGTTGTCCCCACAAACACAAATAAGAAGATACAATTAACAATTTACTAGAAAAACATACAAACGGCAAACCTATTTATGAAGAACTCTCCAGACACCAAACAGAACGCCTTAAAAGAGACCAACGGCGTCTATGCATTGCCCACTTGGGGACTCTCAGCCCCAAAGATCTCAGTATAGGCAAGACAACAACGTCTCTCTCTAGGGGATTAACAATGCACAAACAACAGGGCTCCATCATGGAACATATAATCCCCTCACACAACCAGACCATCACCAGAGAACTCTTAACTAGCAACACACAAATTATCGACAGATACAACGACAACAGGAGACTCGACATCAGCGAGGCCCTACACTTCAAAAAAGTCAAAACCAACTATCAACAGCCAATTAACACATAATTACATTCTACCCACTTCAAGACCCCGATCAAACACAAAAACAGTAGAAGCAAGAACATAGAACACACAATAGCCGATCTATACCCATTGATCCATTTGTTCATCTCAATCATGTTCTGTATCATCTCACTCAAAACGAATATAAGCCTTGGCAGAGTATGGAGAATTAATCTTTGAATAAGTAAGGAGTGCCTTGTGAAATGCTTCCCTAGGCATCAGACCATAAATATAGTGAAGAAAATGAACTTTGGAGGGTAATTTTTCAACTTTTCTCGACAGTGAAGAAAAACATAAGAAATATGTAGAAGATTCGTGTTAGAATAATTAGTCTTACCCTTTTGGTCATTTACAACAACATATGAGTCGGAGGAACGTGTCGGGTGTGTGACGAATCTCACGGCCTTAGAAACGATGGAACTCTATGCCAACACAACGGCTGTGAGGGTTCATGGATGCTACCTGTAGAGAGAGAAGGTCTGCAGGTCCCTCAGGCACCCCCACGCATCCCAGTAAACTTCGTGTCATCAGATGACCTCCTGGGAGCCATCAAAGCATCCACCACCAGAACTCTACTCCACATTCCTAAAGCAGCGCGCCCATTTGCAGCAGGGAAATATACAGACCTTCTAAGGAAAGTGATTGAACGGTCAGCAAATCTTAATGCTGCGGTCACCATCAAAGCATGGCATAATTTGCTCCTGTTTGGCAATATTTGCTTAGGCGTACCTGCAAGAGGAGGCAAGTCACTAGCCTCATCAGTCACTAGGGCAATAAATAATTTCCCCAGAGCTGACAACTTGATCCCCATCCCTCCTCAACGCAAAAACCGTCGTAACAGACCCAAGAGTTCCAATGACAGTTTTAAACTTGGAACACAAATGACCCAAAAAATTTAAGAGTGCAACACAGTAGGAGCAATTAGGTTACTTACCAGGGAAAACACAATCGCACCTAGAAATACCGATACCGCCGACTCACTGAGAGAGAAGCACCCTCCTAGAGTACCATGGGAACCCTCTGCTCGGGACACAAATGTCCCAAACATGGGACCTCTATTCCTCCAAGCGTCAGAGGTATACAAAGCCATCATGTCATTTCCGCCAGGCTCAGCAGGGGGACACACTGGAGTAAGACCTCAGCACCTCAAGGAGATGGTAAACCCAGTTCTCGGCGAAGTTGCGAGACACTACTGTCAGAGGCCACAAAGTTTGTCAACGACTGCCTCTCTGGGTTGGTCCCAGATACAATTAAACCTTTCTTCTTCAGAGCATCCTTTGTGCCCTTAAGAAGAAAGATGGAGTCAGACCCATTGCCGTGGGTAACACACTTCGGCGCCTTGTTGCCAGGGCAGCTGTCAGAAACATCAGCACGGAAGCTGCATTGATGCTTCGACCCCATCAACTAGGTTTTGGTGTTCCTCATGGCTGTGAAGCATCAGCTCATGCAGCAGGAGCCTATATTAAGCACCTCCCAGAAAATATGGCATTAATTAAATTAGACTTTAAAAATGCCTTCAACCAGGTAAAAAGGGATGTGGTACTCGAAGCAGTTCGAGCAAGATTTCCTTGTCTACTCCCTTTCGTTTCACGAGGGTAAAGTAGGGAATTGACGCTGCTGTTTGGGGAACATGAAGTTGTTTCTGCAGAAGGTGTCCAGCAGGGAGACCCACTTGCCCTTTCCTTTTTTGCATGGCTGTTAAAGAGGTCACAAGCAGGTTGACCAGCGAACTCAACATCTGATTCCTGGACTAGATATATCAGAATTAGCTGGTCTGGGTTAGTTTTGGTATAGTTCGGCATAGTTTCGATTGGAGGAGAGGATAGGTTAGGTTTGGATTGGATTGGAGGATAGGATGTGTTAATACCAGTCAGTTAGATTAGGTCAGGTTAGGATAGGTAAAATTTAGTTTCGATTGGAGGATGGGATATGTTAGTGCTGGCTGGAGTAGGATAGGTTAGGTTTGGATTGGAGGATAGGATGTAATAGCACCAGTCAGTTAGACTAGGTTAGGTTAGGTTAGTTTTGGAATGAACACGACACGATTATGCTAGCTGGTGCATTATAGGTTAGGTTTGGAATGGGTTAGGATATAATAGTGCTAGTTGGACTAGATTGGGCTACGTCTAGTTTGGATGGGATATGGTACTGTTAGTTGGAGTAGGATAGGTTAGGTTAGTTTAGGTTTGGAATGGGGATGATATGATAGTGCTAGATGGAGTAGGATAGGTTAGGAAAGGTAGGATGGGTTAGGCTGGCTTCGCTTTCTATAGGATTGGGCCCTGATAAAGCTAGGTTAGGGAATATTCATACAAGGATGGGATATGTTAGTGCTAGTTGGATCTAGGTTGGATTAGATTTGGAGTGGAGAGGATATGTTAGTGCTAGTTGGAGTGGGATAGGATAGGATGGGTTTGGCTGTTTTGATTGAACTTGAGAATGCATAAAAAAATTTACATCTCCAGACGCATTTTTTCGCTGTACTGAGTTGCCAGATGTACGAGAAAAACAGTTTTGTGTAGTATAAAGTGCATAATTTATATACAGCACTGCACAATTGCTGTGACTGTGGGGAATTCCCTCGTTTATGAAAATGCTTAAGGAACTGAAATGTTGCTCTCCCCCTGCAATGAAGCAGCGGTAGCAACACTAGGGCGATTATTGCGATCAGCATCTAGTTTATTGCTCTTTCTAACGTGAAATGCATATTTTTGCCATATCACTATAATGCAAACTATGTTTTTTTGCGAATAAAATAATATAAATGTATAAAAAAAATTATTCTCCAGCCCTAGATGAGGATGGATATTAGGACAACTTACCAACGGAGTGGCTAGACATACGATTCTGCTTAAATTTCAGTACGACATTTGGCCATCTATTTTACTTTTCGAACTTAACACTGCATAAATGAATGATTGCAGCTGTATATGACTAAAATGTATGTCTTAAACCTCTGATTAGGTTAGGTGGGGATGGCTAGTCTAGCCATCCCCACCTAACCACCTGATAAATACATTGCAAGAAAAAAAATGAGACGAGAGAGATTAGTAAGTATATTAAAGCACATTGGTATATTAAAGCTCTGATTGATTACATTGACAGCACATATAAGAAGACAGCAATGATCACAATGGTAAAGATGTTCGGGAACATCTAAGCATGTTATGCACGATGTATACTATTTGTTTTATTTTATTTTTGTGGAAGAGTTCTTACATTATTGTAAAGCCACTAGCACCCATAGCATTTTGGGCAGGTCCTTAAATTTAAATATTTTTTTCCGAATATGCGTATATACATAGCAGGTTAAATATTAAATTATAAAATTCTTATATTGTAATTTCAGAAAGATGGAGCGAGGTAGATAAGCGTAAGCAGACAGATGAGAATATTGCGGTCGACATTCGTCAAGTGATTGCGAAGTTCATGGTAAGTACAACAATCTCGTACCTGTTAGATTGATCAATAAATGCAAACTAAACCGCATAATTGAGGAAAGATGTACAGGTTTCGTAAATGTTCGATTAATCTTCGTCTATTTCGTAGCACTTAATATGTCTCCCCACAATCAGTCACAAATTTAGATTCATTGCACTTATTAACCCCATTAAAACATTAAGAATATAAGAATGAAAGTAAGTGCAGAAGGCCTATTTGCCCATACGAGATAGCTCTTGTTTATATCCACCCAATCTCATTCATCTATGTGTCTAACCTACGCTTGAAACAATCGGGTACCCCACTGCTAATATGTTACACAGTAATTACCCAGGAAACAATTTAAGGTTGCCACAACGTATCTGGAAAGTGTTTGATAGGATTGGAAACGTTTGTTTTCACGCATCAGATATGGTTTTTTGTGTGGAATTAATAGATTTCCAAAACTTTTAACCAAAACCTACGTATCTAACACTACTTTGAAACGTTGTGACACCTTTTGTACCCTAATTTGAAA
Source organism: Procambarus clarkii (assembly GCF_040958095.1). NCBI lineage: Eukaryota > Metazoa > Arthropoda > Malacostraca > Decapoda > Cambaridae > Procambarus > Procambarus clarkii. The sequence continues at coordinate 5,408,686 of NC_091223.1, forward strand.
CGTTGTGATGCCTTTTGTACCCTAATTTAAAACTGTGACACCTTTTGTACCTAATTTGAAACTTTGTGACCCCATTTATAAAGTGTTTCAAGTTAAAATGCTCAAATATAAATAAAATAGGAAATGTAAAAATATAAAAATATATTTCTACATTTGGTAAAATAAAGCATCATAATAAAGGTGGGTTCATCATTTTTATTAATTTATCATTTGTAGTAGCGTAGTGTAGTGACCTGGTGTAGTAGCTTATAGTGGCGTGGTGTAGTAGCCTGGTGTAGTGGTGTGGTGTAGTAGCCTGGTGTAGTGGCCTGGTGTAGTGGCCTGGTGTAGTAGCCTGGTGTAGTGGCGTGGTGTAGTGGTGTGGTGTTGTAGCCTGGTATAGTGGTGTGGTGTAGTAGCCTGGTGTAGTGTTGTAGCCTGGTATAGTGGTGTGGTGTAGTAACCTGGTATAGTGGTGTGAAGTACCCTGGTGTGGTGTAGTAGCTTGGTATAGTGGTGTGGTGTAGTAGCCTGGTATAGTGGCGTAGTGTAGTAGCCTGGTATAGTGGTGTGGTGTAGTAGCCTGGTATAGTGGTGTAGTGTAGTAGCCTGGTATAGTGGTGTAGTGTAGTAGCCTGGCATAGTGGTGGGGTGTAGAACCCTGGTATAGTGGTGTGGTGTAACCTGGTATAGTGGTGTGTTGTAGTAGACTGGTGTAGTGGTGTGGTGTAGTAGCCTGGTATAGTGTAGTAGCCTGGAATAGTGGTGTGGTGTAGTAGGCTGGTATAGTGGTGTGGTGTAGTAGCCTGGTGTAGTGGTATAGTGTAGTAGCCTGGAATAGTGGTGTGGTGTAGTAGGCTGGTATAGTGGTGTGGTGTAGTAGCCTGGAATAGTGGTGTGGTGTAGTAGGCTGGTATAGTGGTGTGGTGTAGTAGCCTGGTATAGTGGTGTGGTGTAGTAGCCTGGAATAGTGGTGTGGCGTAGTAGGCTGGTATAGTGGTGTGGTGTAGTAGGCTGGTATAGTGGTGTGGTGTAGTAGGCTGGTATAGTGGTGTGGTGTAGTAGCCTGGAATAGTGGTGTGGTGTAGTAGGCTGGTATAGTGGTGTGGTGTAGTAGCCTGGTATAGTGGTGTGGTGTAGTAGCCTGGTATAGTGGTGTGGTGTAGTAGGCTGGTATAGTGGTGTGGTGTAGTAGCCTGGAATAGTGGTGTGGTGTAGTAGGCTGGTATAGTGGTGTGGTGTAGTAGCCTGGTGTAGTGGTATAGTGTAGTAGCCTGGAATAGTGGTGTGGTGTAGTAGCCTGGTATAGTGGTGTGAAGTACCCTGGTGTGGTGTAGTAACCTGGTATAGTGGTGTGGTGTAGTAGCCTGGTATAGTGGTGTGAAGTACCCTGGTGTGGTGTTGGAAATTTCCAACACCGAATCCAACACTGTTGTATTCTCATTACTTATTACTAACTCTACTAATTATTGTAGTAAGTAAAATTAACACCACGTAGAATTCTCATGTACTAATAATTTCATCTGTACAGTAGGCTAGAATTCTCACGTCACCCGACGCCAGTATTGCGTCAGATTTCATTACAATAAACACATTATATCCAATGTATCTGAGAATTAAATTCGATTCTCTATAACCAAGGCATTCTGTATGATAATTAATTACAGATGAATTGACCTCCAACTAAAAGCCGAATAGAGCGTTGGAGTCATAGCGATTATCTAGTAATAAAATTTAACGTCACGAGTGAATGCCATGGGGAGACATTAATTCCTCTCCCTTATACGTTTAATATCACTAAATTGGCTAATAATAATATTCCCCTCTTCTAAATAATTAACCCGTCCAGTCTCCAACATTTCAAGCATAAATGCGAGAAATATTAATGTTCGTGATAATAATTTGTTTAATGAACGCGAGACGCGGCGTGGGGTAGAGGAGGCTTGCCAGTACACGTGGAGAGAAGCTCTGAGGCAGACCTACTCGTATCGTACTCACGAGGAGACGCCATTGCCCAGCCATCAGGGTAGACGTTAGCCATCCTCAGATGAAAGTCGCCACTGTGAGGCGTGAATAACCTTGCAGATAATATCTTCAACTGGTGTTGGTGTAATATAAGGAACCTATTTAACCTGGTTCTTGACTACACGTGACCAGCCAGTGAAGCGCGCCATTATCCAGGATAGGCTAAGCCAGAGCCTGGGGACGCGAATTTCGGCAATCTTAAAACTTATACAGTGCCCTTATTAGCTAAGTATATTCTCTTTATTTGATGCATCTTGTAAAGTGTTTTGTAGTAGCTGGGTGATTGACCGTTACGACGTATGCCAACATCAAACAACAGGTTATTAATTTTTGTCACCTGTAACTCTTAATTTCTTGAATATAGAGATTCAGTAGTTTAATTAGTTGCTACTGTAAATATTTGTCTTGCAGCACGTGAGAAGAATTCTCCCTGCCGCCTTCTCCCATGTTAATCCATCCCATTCGTCAGCCAGCCGAGTCCAGGGAATTAGAGGAATCGTCGTGGTTTACATAAAGGAATCGTCTTTAAGCTAAGATTCTTTGTATTCATTCATGAAATTCTTGAAATTACTTACATGCAGAATTTCTTAGGATTAACATGTGTTTATTGTGACTATCATTACTATACTTATAATCTATGTTCCCATTCATGGTAATGACATAAGTTTTAATGGAGCCCTGTTGCTTACGCATCGTTTAACGCCTAGAAAGAGATGTTGTTGTCTTGCCTATATACTGGGTTTTTTGGAGCTTACAGTCCCCAAGAGGGCATTTGAAGGCATAGACGACGTTAGTCTCTTTAAAGCGTTCTGTTTTGTGTCTGGAGAGTTTCTCATGAGTAGGCTGGCCGTTTTTCTGGTTTTATAGTAAATCGTCAGTTGTATCCTCTGATTTTTGTCTGTAGGGATAACGTTTCTATTAACAATATCTTTCAGGACCCTTTCCTCCGTTTTATGAGCTGTGGAAAAGAAGTTCCTGTAAAATAGTCTAATAGGGGGTATAGGTGTTGTGTTAGTTGTCTCTTCAGAGGTTTCATGGCTTTTCACTTTCCTTCTTATGATGTCTTCGACGAAACCATTGTTGAAGCCGTTGTTGACTAGGACCTGCCTTACCCTACAGAGTTCTTCGTCGACTTGCTTCCATTCTGAGCTGTGGCTGAGAGCACGGTCGACATATGCGTTAACAACACTCCTCTTGTACCTGTCTGGGCAGTCGCTGTTGGCATTTAGGCACATTCCTATGTTCGTTTCCTTAGTGTAGACTGCAGTGTGGAAACCTCCACTCTTTTCCATGACTGTTACATCTAGAAAGGGCAGCTTCCCATCCTTTTCCATCTCGTAAGTGAAACGCAGCACGGAACTCTGCTCAAATGCCTCCTTCAGCTCCTGCAGATGTCTGACATCAGGTACCTGTGTAAAAATGTCGTCAACACACCTGCAGTATATGGCCGGTTTCAAGTTCATGTCGACTAAGACGTTTTGCTCGATGGTACCCATGTTGAAGTTTGCAAACAGGACACCTAGGGAAGAACCCATGGCGACCCCATCTACTTGCTTATACATGTGCCCATCCGGGCTCAAGAAGGGTGCCTCTTTAGTACAAGCTTGGAGTAGTTTCCTCAGAATATTTTCTGGTATGTCAAGAGGAGTACAGGCTGGATCACGATACACTCTGTCGGCTATCATTCCGATTGTCTCGTCAACTGGTACGTTGGTAAACAGCGATTCTACGTCCAACGAGGCTCTTATCCCTGTGGCCCGTGTACCCCGCAGTAAGTCAACAAATTCCTTTGGAGACTTCAGGCTGAAGGTGCAAGGAACATAAGGAGTCTATATATATGTATATTTATATATACATATATATATATATATATATATATATATATATATATATATATATATATATATATATATATATAATATATATATATATATATATATATATATATATATATATATATATATATATATATATATATATATATATATATATATATGTCGTACCTAGTAGCCAGAACGCACTTCTCAGCCTACTATGCAAGGCCCGATTTGCCTACTAAGCCAAGTTTTCATGAATTAATTGTTTTTCGACTACCTAACCTACCTAACTTAACCTAACCTAACTTTTTCGGTTACCTAACCTAACCTAACCTATAAAGATAGGTTAGGTTAGGTTAGGTAGGGTTGGTTAGGTTCGGTCATATATCTACTTAATATTAACTCCAATAAAAAAAAAATGACCTCATACATAATGAAATGGGTAGCTTTATCATTTCATAAGAAAAAAATTTGAGGAAATATATTAATTCATGAAAACTTGGCTTATTAGGCAAATTGGGCCTTGCATAGTAGTCTAAAAAGTGCGTTCTGGCTACTAGGTACGACATATATATATGCATATATATATATATATATATATATATATATATATATATATATATATATATATATATATATATATATATATGTATATATATATATATATATATATATATATATATATATATATATATATATATATATATATATATATATATGCATATATATATATATATATATATATATATATATATATATATATATATATATATATATATATATATATATATATATATATATGCGAACAAGCCTGAATGGTCCCCAGGACATATGCAACTGAAAACTCTATATGACTCTGAAAACTCTGAAAACATATGCAACTGATATATATATATATATATATATATATATATATATGTCGTACCTAGTAGCCAGAACTCACTTCTCAGCCTACTATGCAAGGCCCGATTTGCCTAATAAGCCAAGTTTTCATGAATTAATGTTTTTTTGTCTACCTAACCTACCTAACCTAACCTAACCTACCTTTTTTTGGCTACCTAACCTAACCTTACATATATATATAGGTTAGGTTAGGTTAGGTAGGGTTGGTTAGGTTCGGTCATATATCTACGTTAATTTTAACTCCAATAAAAAAAAATTGACCTCATACATAGTGAAAAGGGTAGCTTTATCATTTCATAAGAAAAAAATTATAGTAAATATATTAATTCAGGAAAACTTGGCTTATTAGGCAAATCGGGCCTTGAATAGTAGGCTGAGAAGTGAGTTCTGGCTACTAGGTACGACATATATATATATATATATATATATATATATATATATATATATATATATATATATATATATATATATATATATATATATATATATATATATATATATATACATATATATATATGTCGTACCTAGTAGCCAGAACTCACTTCTCAGCCTACTATTCAAGGCCCGATTTGCCTAATAAGCCAAGTTTTCCTGAATTAATATATTTACTATAATTTTTTTCTTATGAAATCATAAAGCAACCCTTTTCTCTATGTATGAGGTCAATTTTTTTTTATTGTAGTTAAAATTAAAGTAGATATATGACCGAACCTAACCAACCCTACCTAACCTAACCTAACCTATCTTTATAGGTTAGGTTAGGTTAGGTAGCCAAAAACGTTAGGTTAGGTTAGGTTAGGTAGGTTAGGTAGTCGAAAAACAATTAATTCATGAAAACTTGTCTTATTAGGCAAATCGAGCCTTGCATAGTAGGCTGAGAAGTGCGTTCTGGCTACTAGGTACGATATATATATATATATATATATATATATATATATATATATATATATATATATATATATATATATATGTCGTACCTAGTAGCCAGAACGGACTTGTCAGCCTACTATGCAAGGCCCGATTTGCCTAATAAACCAAGTTTTCATGAATTAATTGTTTTTCGACTGCCTAACCTACCTAACCTAACCTAACCTACCTTTTTCAGCTACCTAACCTAACCTAACCTACAAAGATAGGTTAGGTTAGGTTAGGTAGGGTCGGTTAGGTTCGGTCAAATATCTACGTTAATTTTAACTCCAATAAAAAAAATTGACCTCACGCATAATGAAATGGGTAGCATTATCATTTCATAAGAAAAACATTAGAGAAAATATATTAATTCAGGAAAACTTGGCTTATTAGGCAAATCGGGCCATGCATAGCAGGCCGAGTACGACGTTCTGGCTACTAGGTACGACATATATATATATATATATATATATATATATATATATACATATATATATATATACATATATATATATATATATATATATATAGAAGGGAGTACCACCTCTAGCTGGAAGAAAGGGGACCCATAGCCTCGGAGGAAACCACGCATAACTAATAAGCCAAGTTTATATATATAAAACTAGTTTATATATATTTATATATATATATATATATATATATATATATATGTCGTACCTAGTAGCCAGAACTCACTTCTCAGCCTACTATGCAAGGCCCGATTTGCCTAATAAGCCTAGTTTTCATGAATTAATGTTTTTTCGACTACCTAACCTACCTAATCTAACCTAACCTAACGTTTTCGGCTACCTAACCTAACCTAACCTATAAGGATAGGTTAGGTTAGGTTAGGTAGGGTTGGTTAGGTTCGGTCAAATATCTACGTTAATTTTCACTCCAAAAAAAAAAAATTGACCTCATACATAATGAAATGGGTAGCTTTATCATTTCATAAGAAAAAAAATAGAGAAAATATATTAATTCAGTAAAACTTGGCTTATTAGGCAAATCGGGCCTTGCATAGTAGGCTGAGAAGTGCGTTCTGGCTACTAGGTACGACATATATATATATGTCCTGAATTAATATATGTACGACATATATATATATGTCGTACCTAGTAGCCAGAACTCACTTCTCAGCCTACTATGCAAGGCCTGATTTGCCTAATAAGCCAAGTTTTCCTGAATCAATATATTTTCTCTAATTTTGTTCTTATGAAATGATAAAGCTACCCATTTCAATATGAATGAGGTCAATTTTTTTTTATTGGAGTTAAAATTAACGTAGATATATGACCGAACCTAACCAACCCTACCTAACCTAACCTAACCTATCTTTATAGGTTAGGTTTGGTTAGGTAGCCGAAAAAGTTAGGTTAGGTTTGGTTAGGTAGGTTAGGTAGTCGAAAAAACATTAATTCATGAAAACTTGGCTTATTAGGCAAATCGGGCCTTGCATAGTAGGCTGGGAAGTGCGTTCTGGCTACTAGGTACGACATATATATATATATATATATATATATATATATATATATATATATATATATATATATATATATATATATATATATATATATATATATATATATATATATATATATATATATATATATATGTCGTACCTAGTAGCCAGAACTCACTTCTCAGCCTACTATTCAAGGCCCGATTTGCCTAATAAGCCAAGTTTTCCTGAATTAATATATTTACTATAATTTTTTTCTTATGAAATCATAAAGCAACCCTTTTCTCTATGTATGAGGTCAATTTTTTTTTATTGTAGTTAAAATTAAAGTAGATATATGACCGAACCTAACCAACCCTACCTAACCTAACCTAACCTATATTTATAGGTAAGGTTAGGTTAGGTAGCCAAAAAAAGCTAGGTTAGGTTAGGTTAGGTAGGTTAGGTAGACGAAAAAACATTAATTCATGAAAACTTGGCTTATTAGGCAAATCGGGCCTTGAATAGTAGGCTGAGAAGTGCGTTCTGGCTATTAGGTACGACATATATATATATATATATATATATATATATATATATATATATATATATATATATATATATATATATATATATATATATATATATATGTCGTACCTAGTAGCCAGAACGCACTTCTCAGCCTACTATGCAAGGCCCGATTTGCCTAATAAGCCAAGTTTTCCTGAATTAATATATTTTCTCTAATGTTTTTCTCATGAAATGATAAAGCTACCCATTGCATTATGTATGAGGTCATTTTTTTTTAATTGGAGTTAAAATTAACGTAGATATATGACCAAACCTAACCAACCCTACCTAACCTAACCTAACCTACCTCTATAGGTTAGGTTCAGTTAGGTAGCCAAAAAAGTTAGGTTAGGTTAGGTTAGGTAGGTTAGGTAGTCGAAAAAACATTAATTCATGAAAACTTGGCTTATTAGGCAAATCGGGCCTTGCATAGTAGGCTGAGAAGTGCGTTCTGGCTACTAAGTACGACATATATATATATATATATATATATATATATATATATATATATATATATATATATATATATATATATATATATATATATATATATATATATATGTCGTACCTAGTAGCCAGAACGCACTTCTCAGCCTAGTATGCAAGGCCCAATTTGCCTAATAAGCCAAGTTTTCCTGAATTAATATATTTTCTCTAATTATTTTCTTATGAAATGATAAAACTACCCATTTCATTATGTATGAGGTCAATTTTTTTTTATTGGAGTTAAAATTAATGTAGATATATGACCGAACCTAACCAACCCTACCTAACCTAACCTAACCTATCTTTATAGGTTAGGTTAGGTTAGGTAGCGGAAAAAGTTAGGTTAGGTTAGGTTAGGTAGGTTAGGTTGCCGAAAAACAATTAATTCATGAAAACTTGGCTTATTAGGCAAATCAGGCCTTGCATAGTAGGCTCAGAAGTGCGTTCTGGCTACTAGGTACGACATATATATATATATATATATATATATATATATATATATATATATATATATATATATATATATATATATATATGTCGTACCTAGTAGCCAGAACGCACTTCTCAGCCTAATATGCAAGGCCCGATTTGCCTAATAAGCCAAGTTTTCACGAATTATTATATTTTCTCTAATTTTTTTCTTATGAAATGATAAGGCTACCCATTTCATTATGTATGAGGTCTATTTTTTTTTATTAAAGTAAAAATTAACGTAGATATATGACCGAACCTAACCAACCCTACCTAACCTAACCTAACCTATCTTTATAGGTTAGGTTAGGTTAGGTAGCCAAAAACGTTAGGTTAGGTTAGGTTAGGTAGGTTAGGTAGTCGAAAAACAATTAATTCATGAAAACTTGTCTTATTAGGCAAATCGAGCCTTGCATAGTAGGCTGAGAAGTGCGTTCTGGCTACTAGGTACGATATATATATATATATATATATATATATATATATATATATATATATATATATATATATATACATATATATATATACATATATATATATATATATATATATAGAAGGGAGTACCACCTCTAGCTGGAAGAAGGGGGACCCATAGCCTCGGAGGAAACCACGCATAACTAATAAGCCAAGTTTATATATATAAAACTAGTTTATATATATTTATATATATATATATATATATATATATATATATGTCGTACCTAGTAGCCAGAACTCACTTCTCAGCCTACTATGCAAGGCCCGATTTGCCTAATAAGCCTAGTTTTCATGAATTAATGTTTTTTCGACTACCTAACCTACCTAATCTAACCTAACCTAACGTTTTCGGCTACCTAACCTAACCTAACCTATAAGGATAGGTTAGGTTAGGTTAGGTAGGGTTGGTTAGGTTCGGTCAAATATCTACGTTAATTTTCACTCCAAAAAAAAAAAATTGACCTCATACATAATGAAATGGGTAGCTTTATCATTTCATAAGAAAAAAAATAGAGAAAATATATTAATTCAGTAAAACTTGGCTTATTAGGCAAATCGGGCCTTGCATAGTAGGCTGAGAAGTGCGTTCTGGCTACTAGGTACGACATATATATATATGTCCTGAATTAATATATGTACGACATATATATATATGTCGTACCTAGTAGCCAGAACTCACTTCTCAGCCTACTATGCAAGGCCTGATTTGCCTAATAAGCCAAGTTTTCCTGAATCAATATATTTTCTCTAATTTTGTTCTTATGAAATGATAAAGCTACCCATTTCAATATGAATGAGGTCAATTTTTTTTTATTGGAGTTAAAATTAACGTAGATATATGACCGAACCTAACCAACCCTACCTAACCTAACCTAACCTATCTTTATAGGTTAGGTTTGGTTAGGTAGCCGAAAAAGTTAGGTTAGGTTTGGTTAGGTAGGTTAGGTAGTCGAAAAAACATTAATTCATGAAAACTTGGCTTATTAGGCAAATCGGGCCTTGCATAGTAGGCTGGGAAGTGCGTTCTGGCTACTAGGTACGACATATATATATATATATATATATATATATATATATATATATATGTCGTACCTAGTAGCCAGAACTCACTTCTCAGCCTACTATTCAAGGCCCGATTTGCCTAATAAGCCACGTTTTCCTGAATTATTATATTTACTATAATTTTTTTCTTATGAAATGATAAAGCAACCATTTTCTCTATGTATGGGGTCAATTTTTTTTTATTGGAGTTAAAATTAACGTAGATATGTGCCCGAACCTAACCAACCCTACCTAACCTAACCTAACCTATATTTATA
>NC_091223.1:5421582-5561466 GCF_040958095.1 Procambarus clarkii
AGGCTGAGACGTGCGTTCTGGCTATTAGGTACGACATATATATATATATATATATATATATATATATATATATTTATATATATATATATATATATATATATATATATATATATATATATATATATATATATATATATATATATATATATATATATATGATATATGTCGTACCTAGTAGCCAGAACGCACTTCTCAGCCTACTATGCAAGGCCTGATTTTCCTAATAAGTCAAGTTTTCATGAATTAATTGTTTTTCGACTATCTAACCTACCTAACCTAACCTAACCTAACTTTTTCGGCTACCAAAGCTAACCTATAAAGATAGGTTAGGTTAGGTTAGGTAGGGTTGGTTGGGTTCGGTCATATATCTACGTTAATTTTAACTCCAATAAAAAAAATTGACCTCATACATAATTAAATGGGTAGCTTTATCATTTCATAAGAAAAAAATTAGAGAAAATATGTTATTTCAGGAAAACTTGGCTTATTAGGCAAATCGAGCCTTGCATAGTAGGCCAAGAACTGCGTTCTGGCTACTAGGTACGACATATATATATATATATATATATATATATATATATATATATTTATATATATATATATATATATATATATATATATATATATATATATATATATATATATATATATATATATATATATATATATATATATATAGAAGGGAGTACCACCTCTAGCTGGAAGAAGGGGGACCCATAGCCTCGGAGGAAACCACTACTATATATATATATATATATATATATATATATATATATATATATATATATATATATATATATATATATATATATTTATCATTGAAACAACAAGGGACCCTAGAGCTGCCAGCTTTCTTTTCCAGCGCCTCAGCGTGGCGATACAGAGGGAAAATGCGCACTGCATCCAGGGTTCCTGCCCGCTATCTGAGGAGCTGGAGGAACTCGACAACCTATGATAACCATCTTTGTAACCAATATGTAACTCCTTTTTTGTGACAAGGTTCAAATAAAGCAAATATATATGTTTACATAAAAAAGAATGGAGGTGGTAGGAGAAGATAATATTAGTGTTCAGTGAGAGACCACAAGGTCTCCTCTGAATACTTTTTATTTTCTTCTCCGAGGCTATGGGTCCCCACATTGGCACCAGAGGTGGTACCCTCACACATTTTTATACACACACACACATATATATATATATATATATATATATATATATATATATATATATATATATATATATATATATATATATATATATATATATATATATATATATATATATATATATATATATATATTGGTAGCAGTCTTTCTTGTAAGCATATATTATTAAATATTACCGAAAAAGTAAGATTAATAATTCTAACACGAATTTTCTCAATATTTCTTATGTTTCTTTTCGCTGTCGATGGTAATAGAAAAATCAATTCTCCAAAATTAATATTTATTTCTAGTCTGACGCGACACTTGAATGCGTTTCGTAATAACATATTACATTTTCAAAGACTTTAGTTTACACACACACAACTATAACCTGCAAACACTAAACAGAGTTCTACTATGCTAACATTTAAACAGCTTTCATCTTATATACCCGCATTTGGGTGAGGTGATATGTTACAACAGTTTTGGATGAGGTGAACAAAACTTTCAACACAAGATAGAGCAAACTTTCAACACAAGACAGAACATGGTTCAATGGGTATAAATTGGGTAAATTAAAGGGAAGAATGGAAGTAACTGCAAAGGGCCTATTAGCCCATATTTCTTGATGCTTCTATATTGGTGCGGAGTCTTGAAGTGGGTAGAATATAGTTGTGCATTAATTGGCTGTTGATTGCTGGTGTTGACTTCTTGATGTGTAGTGCCTCGCAGATGTCAAGCCGCCTGCTATCAATGTATCTATCGATGATTTCTGTGTTGTTTGTTAAGACTTCTCTGGTGATGATCTGGTTGTGGGAAGAGATTATATGTTCCTTAATGGAGCCCTTTTGCTTATGCATCTTTAATCGACTGGAAAGAGATGTTGTTGTCTTCCCTATATACTGAGTTCTTTGAGGCTTACTCTTACCAAGTGGGCATTTAAAGGCATAGACGACGTTGGTCTCTTTTAAAGCGTTCTGCTTTGTGTCTGGAGCAGCGTCTGACCCAGCAGCAAGGAATCAAGCCTTCACGATAAAATATCGCCAAGATCTGATTCGAAATCAGATCAGATGCTAATTGAAGAATCAGTTCTCCAAAATTCATTTTAATTTCTAGTCTGACGCGACACTTGAACGCATTTCGTAATAACTTATTACATTTTCAAAGACTTTAGTTTACACACACACAACTATAACCTGCAAACACTAAACAGAGTTTTACTATGCTAATATTTTAACAGTTTTTCTCTTATATACTCGTATTTAGTTGAGGTGATATGTTACAACAGTTTTGGATGAGGTGAACAAACTTTCAACACAAGACCTAACACGTTTCAATGGGTATAGATGAAAGGGAAGAATGGAAGTAACTGCAAAGGGCCTATTGGCCCATATTTCCTCTTGATGCTTCTATATTGTTATGGAGTCTTGAAGTGGGTAGAATATAGTTGTGCATTAATTGGCTGTTGATTGTTGGTGTTGACTTCTTGATGTGTAGTGCCTCGCAGATGTCAAGCCGCCTGCTATCACTATATCTATCGATGATTTCTGTGTTGTTTGTTAGTCTGCGAGGCACTACACATGAAGAAGTCAACACAAACAATCAACAGCCAATTAATGCACAACTATATTCTACCCACTTCAAGACTCCATAACAATATACAAGCATCAAGAGGAAATATGGGCCAATAGGCCCTTTGCAGTTGCTTCCATTCTATAGAGAGTACACATGAGAGGATGTGTAGTGACTTAATATCTAACATATTCAAAGATTTGAGTAAGGGTACCGAGTGCTGTCTGGGGCCAGAGTTAGATATTGTTCTAATAGCAGCTTTGTGTTGAGTAATTAGAGGACGTAAATGATTTTGGGTAGTAGAACCCCAAGCACAAATACCATAATTGAGATAAGGATAGATGAGAGAGTAATAGAGCGTCACCTGGGCAGGGCGAGGTACATAATATTTGATCTTAGAGAGAATGTCAACAGTTTTAGAAACTTTTTTTCATATATTTAGAATGTGTCCCTGGAAATTCAGCTTGTTATCGTTGAAAACACCAAGGAATTTGCCATCTACTCTGTTACTAATTTGGATATTATTTATTCTTAGATTAATTTGATTTGAGGATTTATTACCAAACAAAATATAGAAAGTTTTGTCAATGTTAAGGGTGAGTTTGTTAGCAGTTAGCCGAAGATGGACTTTATTTAGTTCAGTATTCACTGTGACATTTAGAGCAAGAGGGTCAGGACTGGAGAAAATGAAGGTTGTGTCATAGCAAATGGAATTGGTTTGAGGTGTTGAGAGGCATGTGGAAGGTCATTAATAAATATGAGAAAGAGGAGAGGGCCAAGTAGGCTCCCCTGAAGAACACCAATGTTGATGGTTAGGGTTGGAAAAATGGAATTATTCACAGAAACATACTAGGGCCTGTCAGTAAGGTAAGACTGAAGATCTTGGAGGGAGTGTCCTCTGACTCCATAATGATGTATTTTACGAAGGTTTTGGTGGTTGACAGTGTCAAAAGCCTTACGTAGGTTAACAAATAACCCAACAGGGAACTCATTTTTATCAAGAGCTGCATGTATCAAGTTAATTTTACTAATTAGTGCATCAGTAGTGCTCTTTTTGGGTCTGAAACCATATTGGCAAGAGCTATGTATACTGTGTTTGGGTAGATTAGAGTAAAGCTGCTTGTAGATTAGTTTTTCAAATATTTTTGACAAGTTTGGCAGAATTGATATAGGTTTGAAGTTCTTGGCATCAGTGGGATCACCACATTTATGGACTGGGGTTACTCTCTCTCTCTCTCTCTTTTTTAGAATATCTGGAAAGGTTTGGAGTTCACGTTACTTGTTTTAGAGCAATGCAATGGCAGGAGCTAAAAATCTGGAGGCTTTTTTGTAAATTAGAGTTGGTATCTCAGCAAGGGCATTAGACTTTGTTTTAAAGGAAAGAATTATCTCATTAACATCAGTGGAGTTAGCAGGCATTAGGTACATAGACTCTGAATAGTTACCTGTAAGGTAGTCCTTGACATTAGTACGGGAGGATGGAATATCCTTAGTAAGGGATGTCCCAATGAATGAGAAGAACCTATTGAATTCAATAGCAGTATCAGAGGCTGAAAGCAAACCGTTGTTATTGGATAGGAGTATTGGTTTTTTATTTAAAAAAATTTTTTTAACACAATATATTGCAAATAGTGCTCCATGTTTTTTAATGTTGCCCTTAATTTGGGTGAATTTATTTTCGTAGTATTTTATTTTGGCTCTCCTAATTATTTTAGACAGCATTGATGAGTAAATCTTTGAAAATTCTTTGGAGACGACTCCTAACCTATACTTCTTCTCAAGGTCATGTTTTTTTTATTAATAGATTTAAGTATTCCCTTTGTAAACCATGGATTGTTTAGCCTTTTAGTTGTGACTTGTTTCGTTAGCATAGGACAGTGGGTGTTATAAAGACTGAGAGTTTTCTGAAGAAATGTTTGCACTGCTAGGTTGATGTTCTCTATGTTACCTAATTCGGTCTCCTAGTTCAGCAATAAAATGAGTTAACATTTTATTGCTGCATCAGCAGCAATTAAATTGCCTATAGAAGTTTCATTGTGCAGCATAAAACTTATCTTCCTTGTATCTAGAGGTGGTTTGTTAATGTTGGTTAGGAGAAATGTGGGGTAATGGTCTGTGGTTCTGTCAATGATTATTCCTGAAGTAAGTGGAGAGGTTATGTTACCAGATGTGGTTAGGAGCCGTGACAGTACTATCAGTGATTCTAGTAGGTCTAGAGATTAAGGGTATGAGGAAGCAGGAACTCATACAGTTGAGGAAACTAGCATTGTTACCACATCGACGAGTCTTCCCCATTTACCTGCCTACATTTATCCTGCTACCATGCATACCATGGGAGCCGGTCGGCCGAGCGGACAGCACGCTGGACTTGTGATCCTGTGGTCCCGGGTTCGATCCTGGGCGCCAGCGATAAACAATGGGCAGAGTTTCTTTCATCCTATGCCCCTGTTACCTAGCAGTAAAATAGGTACCTGGGTGTTAGTCAGCTGTCACGGGCTGCTTCCTGGGGGTGGAGGCCTGGTCGAGGACCAGGCCGCGGGGACACTAAAGCCCCGAAATCTTCTCAAGATAACCTCAAGATCTCAAGAAGATAACCAACACCAAGCCCAGTAAGGCCACTAAGAAAGATAGCACACCTATCAGGATTAACCCAACTAGCTAGGGCAGCAACAGGAATTATGCGGTTGTCTCCCCGACTCTCCCCCTTGACAACAAAAACAAACCATAACAGCTGGGTGGAGCGACGTCATCAGCGTCTCCGACACGGACCATGCAACAATTATGTAACCATATGGAGCAACTTAAACGAGCTGCCGCAACTTGTTCCGACTTCAAGCGCTTCGCTGATAACCCATAACTCAAGTTATTAACCCAAATACATGAAGACCAAATATCAGTAATCGAAGAGCAGTCAGCCATAATAATGAACCTACAAGGTGAAGCTATTGTCATGCTCAAGAATAATCAAGATCTGTCTACCAGAGTCGGCCTCCTGGAACTGGAATTAAGCTCTCTTAAGAACACAGTAACTAACTTTCAACCAGCAGAAATCACTAGAAAACAGGAAGAAATGTTACAAAAGTTTGAGAACCATCTTAACCCCCTACAACAGCAACACACTTTTACCCAAGACGAATCAGACCAACATAAGCTCCTTGATTCTGTCATTATCTCCTCACATGAGGTAATGTGATAATGAGATAATGATATCTCCAAGAAACCGACGGAAAAGACTGTGCTGCCATCCTGATCCGATAATTGCATAGTAAGATGAAGTATTCAATTCAAGGAAGAAACATCAAATCAGCTTATAGAGTGGTACCAAATCATCTGGTGAAAATAACAGAAAAATTCGTGTGAAATTAGATAGCTGCTCCTGCAAGTCAGACCTTAGCAAAGGTGTAGTCTCTAGTCAAACCTCTGTTTATGTGAATGAATGTCTGACCTGAATCAGACAAAGTCTCTTCTTTGAACTGCGTGGAGTCCGTAAAAATTCCATTCGATCAATTAAACATTGTTTTGTGCGAGATGGTAAAATTCTAGCTAAGAAGACTGACGCTGGGAAAACTTATGAAATAACCACTGAGGTACACCTCAGGTCTTTTCTCGATGACTGTGGGATAACAGCCGAATAATCAGATTATAAATTATATATTTATTGTTTATTTATATGTATACAAGAAGGTACATTGGGGTTGTGAGGAAACATAGCATGGTGTTAACATTTTTGTAAAGCCACTAGTACGCGCAGCATTTCGGGCAGGTCCTTAATCTAACATATTATTTTAAGTATGTAAATTCTAGCAAAATTTATAAAGTGATAACAGGTACATTGTAAGGGAAAAAATGAGATGAGGGAGATTAATAGGGATATTAAAGCACATCGGTAGCTCTGATTGATTGCATTGACAGCTTGAATGGTAATTTAACAAAGATTAATAAAGATTAATAGTTTCATCTAATAACCAACGTGTGCTATAGCTCTGCCTTTCCTTTCAAAAGGTTTTTAATTTTATCATTTTTGTTATTGTTTTTTGGTTTTTTTCTCTTGTTTAACCCACTATTGTTTTCATTATTCATTTCCTCATTTGCAGTTTACTGCATTATTATGTTGCTCTTAATGTCTCAATACAGTAACCTTTTTATTACTTCACTTGTTTTTATTATATATGTGTATTTTAGTTAGTTTAGTTCGTTTATTATGCACCCCATACCCATCTTGTGGGTGGTAGTGGAAAGGGTTAGAGACACATAATGGGCTCAGGGACTAAACCCCACAATTCATTCAGCTAAGCAAGTTACAATCTTGATGAGCTAGTTATAAAATTCAGTAGAAGTCGTCACATCATCAATGGGTTCGAGATGGACCTCAAGTACAGTTTCTAAATTAAGCAACTGACATATGTGGAGAGCTAGTGTCACAATTGATATGTTTGTCCTGCACACCGCCCCCCATCCAGTGGGCAGCGGTGGATAGGTTACTATCACTTAGTTACTACCTACAGTTAGCAAACTGGGAATATTTGGCTAAAATTTCTAGTAGCAGATCATTTTGAATGAAATATTTACACATTGCTGGAACATTTGTTATAGAATTGTCTCTGAATTCACGTATCTTTTCGCACTTTATCACATAGTGACGAAGGGTGTGCGAATAATTTTGTTGACACAGTTTACATTTGGTCAGGTCTACATCAGCAGATAATGAGAATTCCCAGAGATACTTGTAACCGAGTCTAAACCGAGCAGTAGTAACATTTAGAAGTCTGCTGATTTTATTGGATGAACCATAGATGTGTGGCTCCTCTTGCATGATAGTATGATGATACATGGAATTACTGGTTTCGATTTCACTATGCCTCAGATCTACAAGATTTTGTTGAAGTTCTCGGTGTACTGTTGCTCTAAATTTGTTCATTGACAATCCAAAGTCACACTGAACGTCTCCTTTAAAGGCAGATTCTTTGGCTAACTCATCAACTCTATCATGCATTCGGAGGCCAACATGGGATGGAGACCAAATAAAATGGACTCTGTTACCATCCTTATTAAGTTTGTTGTATTTGTGTCTAGCATCGAACACGAGCATGTTACAGTTATGTCTTAAAGAGTTGAGAGCATTTAAAGATGATAAAGAGTCACTTACAATTAATGCATCATGTTTGGAGACTTGTACACATTTCAGTGCAAGGAACGAGGCAAATAGTTCGGTCTCAAGGGTAGAGACCCAGTTGTTTATACGGACTCCCCACTCAAAGTATAAGTCATCGCCCATTGTCAGGACAACTACACTTCCAGCTGCACCCGTGGTGCGGTGTAGGAAACCATCAGTGTATATGATTTGAGAGAGAGAATGCTCTGTGGACAGAGCATCAATATGGCTTTAAGGCGTTGAACATTGCCTTAAGACGAAGCTTGGGCTGATCTCTAACATGTTTCTTGGGTGGAAAAGGAGGGATTGAAATTAGAAAGGGTGTAATCTCCCACGGTGCAGGAAAGTGCCGTTGTTGTCTCTCTTGGTACAAATTATAAATCTGATGCATTATGACTTTAGTTCCAGTTTTAGTTATCCATCTGGAACAATGCTGACCTTCAATAAAGAAATTCTGGAGGGCTTCTGTGCAAGGGTTAGGATAAGTTAGCCATTTTTAAACCAATTTGACAGTTAATTTCAGTAACACGATCAACAAAGCTCGGAATATTAAGTTCCTTTCTCATGTTTAGTATCTTTGTGGTACGAGGGCACCTCAAGGCTTCGTTCTGCAATTTTTCAAGCCCTACAAGCTTTCTTTCAGGCATCAAAACAAACACAGGTGCAGCATAATCCACTAAAGACCTGATGTATGCAAGGTATATCATTTTGACAATTCTGACATTGGCACCAGAGCCTGTGTGATAACCTGACACAGTCTTGAGAGCTTGGAGCCTCTCTTTATACTGACGACAGAGTCTGAATACAACAGGACCATACAGTGGCACCTGAAGGCCAAGATATTTGAATCTGTTTATATAGTCAAGCTGGGAGCTATCAGACAGTTGCATTTTGCGATCAGCACCTCCCTGCCTGGGTGGGCGCGAATTTAGTATCTTTGTTTTCTCTGCTGAGATAACTAAACCTAGGTCCTGACATGAGTATAATACAGAGTTAAGAGTGTTCTGCGTGTTAGCATACCCAGTGGTGTGTATCATTATATCATCAGCATAGCTAATGATGTGGACGTTGGGTTTGCTCGGTACAAAGTTTAACAGCGTGTTTATTAAGATATTATATAAGGTAGGACTGAGAACACCTCCCTGCGGGGTACCTAGTTCGAAGTCTCTTTTTACACTCCTATGCCTCTGGAAAAATACAGATGACTTCCTGCTGGATAAGTAACCCCCTGATCCAACAAAGAAGCCGTCCACCAATATTCATTCTTGTAAGCTCACTCAAGATAACATGTCGATTTGCAATATCAAAGGCAGACCTGAGATCCAGGAAGGTGGTATATGACTTTTCAGTGTGCAGGGCAAGAAAGATGGTGATGCAATGATGCACACTCCTTCAATGCATGAAGCCATATATCTGGGGGGATAACATGGTTCTTATTCTACGGAGAAGACGGTTAAGGACCATTCTCTCGAATGTTTTGCGGGTGCAGCTAGTAAGGGAAATTGGGTAGCAAGGATTCTCTTGATTTGGCTTGGGAATTTGAAATGATTATACTGTTGGTCCAAGAGATAGGCAGTTCCCCAGTAACATAGCTCATATTATACAGCTCAAGCAGGGGATTTCCTGGTACTAAAGGGAGCAGACGCAGTATGTCATAAGTGATACCATCTTCACCGGGGAATGTGGCTTTACCTATGTTTAGGGCCGCGAGTAATTCAAACTCAGTAAATGGCACGTTGCATTCATCTCCCTTAAGAAGCATAAAATCAACAAGCCTTTCTCGATCTCTGTAAGCAGCATTTAATCTGAACTGTATGTCTGGGGGAAGATTATTGAAGCTAGAGGTGGTTGCCCAAGCATCGGCTAACTCGTTTGATCTGTGTAGAGAGTAAGGGTGTGACACTTGGCCGATCGTATGGTCTTTAATTCTTTTAATATCCTTCCATGCCTGGCTAAGGGGGGGGGGTGAGAGTTAAGACTGTTAACAAAAGTTTCCCAGTTATCTTGCCTGAGCTCTGTCATGTTCTCCCTCGCTTTGGCTAGGGCTTTCTGAAAGAACTTGAGCATTGCTGGCGTACGTGTTTCCCTATATTCAAGTCCAACTCTTCTGGCAGTGCGTTTCAAAGTACGCAGTTTGGGGTCATTTTAATAGGCATGGTGTTTATTACTTTTTATATCGTTCCGACTGTTGGATGGTGCGGAGGTCCGACCTAAAGGGTCAGCAAACATCTGAATGCTCTGTACTAGACCGTCATTAAATGTTTGGAGTGTGGAGGGATCATAAGTGCTGTACCACTCTGACACATGAGCAACAAAGTCTTCACGTCGAGCAGGAGGAACACTGAGCCGTTTGCGTTTAAAAGTCCCACCGGGCAGGATGGTATTTCCGATACATAGAGTAGTCAATCTAGGGTGATGATCTGACAACAAATCTGTTACAATAGATGATGTGCACCAGACGTGACAGACGTTGAAACCAACACAGAGGTCTAGAATGCCTCCACAAATATGCGAGAGTTCAAGGTCGCCCACAACCTGCACATCTTGGTGACTATTTAGTAGCGACAGCAGTTGATTCCTATTACCGTTACTGAAGCGAGAGCCACCAATGACCTTGTGTCTAGCATTGTAGTCACCAAGAATGATGGTGGGCTCTGCTTGAGCGCAGGCCGGAAGATCAATATAATTTAACTTTCCTGCTGGAGCATATAGAATAAATACATTGAGAACAGAGTTGCCCACATAGATCCTCACTCCATGATACTGTTGACCGGCAGTTTGTTTTTCTGGCAGAAGTTGATGGGGTAGGGATTGTTTGATGTATAGAATGCAAGAGTTACTGGATCTGAGGTTGTAAGAAACAAATGAGGACAATTTCGGGGGTGAGGATCTTGCGAGAACTCTGCACTCCTGGAGACATACAATATCGATGTGTTCAGTTGTTACTTTGTGATGTAAATCTGAGAACCTTTTTTTGGGAGATGCAATGTTCCAGCTAAGGATGGATAACTTAGCTAATTTGTGCATTTACAGTAATCATTATACAGAATGATATTATTAGTCCACTTAAAATATATATTGTTTATTTCACTACGATATAAGTCCAGGAACATTTCTTAGCTTATTACCAATGTCACACATTTGCCTCCAATTGTCTAATACAATTTGTCTGTCATTTTCATCTATAGAGTTATTTTGAACATACCTTAACACAAGGGTTCAAGATCACTTGAAATTTTCTATGATTGGTAAGCGAACACATGTTTGGAGGGTTCAGGGGTGGAAGGGGGAGGTTAGGCAGTCATTGCTTAAAAGTTCCGTCATACACGTGACCATCATCACAATATCGCTGGTGAATTTTTTCTCATGTTGGAGTTGCTCTTGCAGCCGCTCCGTCTCCTGCTGTGACTGCTGCTGGTATTCCTGCAACCGGTCACGAAGGGCAACCACTGCTTGAACAGTGGAGGGACCCAAGGGCGAGGTGACAGGGAGGCTGAGGTTGCGATCTGTCCCATTTTGATCCAGTTCCTTATCCCCCACTTCCAGTTGACTGTGGGGTCCAGCTGTGGGTGGTCCCCTCACAGTAGGTGACATTATCCCAGAACCGGGGAGTGGCCACTCTACATCAGGGGCAGGCCCACCACTGGCAGGACCGGGGAGTGACCACTCTACATCAGGGGCAGGCCCACCACTGGCAGAACCAGGGAGTGGCCACTATACATCAGGGGCAGGCCCACCACTGGCAGGACCGGGGAGTGACCACTCTACATCAGGGGCAGGCCCACCACTGGCAGAACCAGGGAGTGGCCACTCTACATCAGGGGCAGGCCCACCACTGGCAGGACCGGGGAGTGGCCACTCTACATCAGGGGCAGGCCCACCACTGGCAGGACCGGGGAGTGACCACTCTACATCAGGGGGCAGGTCCACCACTGGCAGAACCGGGGAGTGGCACCTCTACATCAGGGGCAGGCCCACCACTGGCAGGACCGGGGAGTGACCACTCTACATCAGGGGCAGGCCCACTACTGGCAGAACCGGGGAGTGGCCACTCTACATCAGGGGCAGGTCCACCACTGGCAGAACCAGGGAGTGGCCACTCTTCATCAGGGGCTGGCCCACCACTGGCAGGTCCGGGGAGTGACCACTCTACATCAGGGGGCAGGTCCACCACTGGCAGAACCGGGGAGTGGCCCCTCTACATCAGGGGCAGGCCCACCACTGGCAGGACCGGGGAGTGACCACTCTACATCAGGAGGCAGATCCACCACTGGCAGAACCGGGGAGTGGCCACTCTATATCAGGGGGCAGGTCCACAACAGGCAGAACCGGGGAGTGGTCGCTGTACATCAATGGGCAGGCCCACCACTGGCAGGACCGGGGAGTGGCCACTCTACATCAGGGGGCAGGTCCACCACTGGTAGAACCGGGGAGTGGCCACTCTACGTCAGGGGGCAGGTCCACCACTGGCAGAACCGGGGAGTGACCACTCTACATCAGGGGGCAGGTCCACCACTGGCAGAACCGGGGGGTGGCCACTCTACATCAGGGGCAGGCCCACCACTAGCAGAACCGGGGAGTGACCACTCTACATCAGGGGGCAGGCCCACCACTGGCAGAACCGGGGAATGGCCACTCTACATCAGGGGCAGGCCCACCACTAGCAGAACCGGGGAGTGACCACTCTACATCAGGGGCAGGTCCACCACTGACAGAACCAGGGAGTGGCCACTCTACATCAGGGGAGGTCCACCACTGGCAGAACCGGGGAGTGGCCACTCTACATCAGGGGCAGGTCAACCACTGGCAGAACCGGGGAGTGGCCACTCTACATCAGGGGGCAGGCCCACCACTAGCAGAACCGGGGAGTGACCACTCTACATCAGGGGCAGGTCCACCACTGACAGAACCAGGGAGTGGCCACTCTACATCAGGGGAGGTCCACCACTGGCAGAACCGGGGAGTGGCCACTCTACATCAGGGGCAGGTCAACCACTGGCAGAACCGGGGAGTGGCCACTCTTCATCAGGGGGCAGGCCCACCACTAGCAGAACCGGGGAGTGACCACTCTACATCAGGGGCAGGTCCACCACTGACAGAACCAGGGAGTGGCCACTCTACATCAGGGGAGGTCCACCACTGGCAGAACCGGGGAGTGGCCACTCTACATCAGGGGCAGGTCCACCACTGGCAGAAACGGGGAGTGGCCACTCTACATCAGGGGAGGTCCACCACTGGCAGAACCGGGGAGTGGCCACTCTACATCAGGGGGCAGGTCCACCACTGGCAGAACCGGGGAGTGGCCACTCTACATCAGGGGCAGTGTAACAAACAAGGCTGTTTGTAAGAATTATCCAGAATGTTTTATCTACAAGGGAGAATGGGAAGCTGGACCCGCGTGGTGACCCGGGACCTGATCCCAGGGAATTCGCGGTGAAAATAATTGACAGCTTATTCATAGTTTCGAATAATGAATCATCCTATAGTATTCACTTATTTAGAGAAATTAGCCTTTATTCATTTTGCATTCAAATTGTATTGTATAATATTCCTGGTTATAATATCAAGAGTATTCTAATTATTAGGAGAATGAGTTTAAGTCACCATCAGTTACGTCACTATCCATGACTAGACCTCGGCGCGGAAGAATTTAAGTGACCTGGCGGTCACAGGTCACAAGAGTTATCTTGAGGTTATCTTGAGATGATTTCGGGGCTTTAGTGTCCCCGTGGCCCGGTCCTCGACCAGGCCTCCACCCCCAGGAAGCAGCCCGTGACAGCTGACTAACACCCAGGTACCTATTTTACTGCTAGGTAACAGGGGCATAGGGTGAAAGAAACTCTGCCCATTGTTTCTCGCCGGCGCCTGGGATCGAACCCAGGACCACAGGATCACAAGTCCAGCGTGCTGTCCGCTCGGCCGACCGGCTCCCTGGTTCCCACATTCAGTAATTTCTCAAAGGTTAAATAGCCAATTTAGATTTGGGAATAGTCTTCCTTAAGAGGCTTGTGTAATTTAACTTCAGTAAAATATTTCAACCAATCTGGATCAATTCAGTGCAACAGAGGTTAATTCTTAAACTTAAGCCTTGCTAGTAACTTGGTAAAACTTAGACTATGCGGAAGGATACAATGCTCTAGTCTGGGGAAGACCAGACGAGGAGAGATTAGTGTGGGCTCGAGATCAACTGGGGAAGGTCAACCATCTCACCTCTCCCCCCCCCCCCCAGACCGGCACTCCACCCAAGCTGGTCAACATAGAGGTATAGTTGCTATTGTTATTTATAGGGATAGTCAATTCATTGCCAAGTAGGGAGTGGTAGATTGATAGGGAGTACTCATCTTGAGATTTTGTTTTAGTTTTCCTTTTAATAAATTAAGTAGTTAGTAATTTGCATTTTCTTTATTTCCATGTGTATGTTATATTTATGTGAATTGGTCCTTGCCACGTGGTCCCCCACGAGGCAGGGTTGAATTGGGCGCCGATTCTAACACCAAATCAGGATTAGCATTCCTGTTTAATTAATTCCACACTAAGAGTCAAAGTCATATGGTACTAGTGGGTGATCAAGCCCCAAGGTTATTGATTAGCATGATCGATCCAGACCTCGATCATTACTCAGTATTGCAAGGTCTGGTGGTGGCAGCGTAAAGGTGACCCTAGGGTTTTGCTCAAAGCCTATGTCACGTCATACGGGTTGTAGAATCATAAGTCGGTAAATCGTCTTAGGACCACGTGGCGTGGAGTCGGCTTTGGTAAGAGTTTGGGAGTCCCTTAGTATAGAGAACAAAAGTAAGAATACGGGTAGAGGGGGAAAAAGTAGAAAAGATCATTCGAGAACCCCCCTCCCCCCGTGTTACAATGGTGCACAGCGGTGGTTTCAACAATTTTGTTTGAAATTGTTGAAAGGCTCATGTGTCTAGCCATTCGAACACGTGCGTGGATGCTAAGGAGACAGCCGCGGGCCAGGATTAGTCATTCGCCCCACAAGTGCGTTTGAGTGGGGATTGGCGAATCTTGGGTTCATGTGGGCTGATGCGATTAAGGTTTAGTTAGTAAGATTAGGCTGTTAAGATTTATTGAATAGGACACCGCTCAGACTTGATTGGACTGGGTACCATACTCGACCCAATGCAATTAATTCAGAGGTGTTGGGAGCCGCCATACTCTCAACAGCAGTTCCTTGTGGGCTGTCTGGGCGGATATATCTGTGGGACGCCAGGAGATAGTCCGAGGGCGTTATTAGACTACCCAAAACGCTAGGAAAAACGTAAATCCGTGAAGGGCGTTGCCGCCTCCGAGGGACGGACTAGTAACCTACCTAGCAGCGATTCAACAACTAAGTGATCGCACACTTAGTGGAGGTTGAGTCGTCTCTAGTCTTAATTGTTGCTGAAAGCTGCGTGTCTCTCTGTTAGAATCTAGATGGTCGAGACCCCTAGGCTAGGTGTGGTACGGTGGGCCGGTAGGAGCAAATATAGGATTAAGTTGAGTGTATCTTTGAATTAAGTATACTAAATTTATAAAGTAATTCCGTTTATTTGCGTTGTTCTAGAGATTAATTTTTGATTCCCCTAAATTCAATCCCCGGTTAAAATTTTTCCCAAGTGTTTAGTATTTTCTTGTATATTAGGCTAAGTGCGTACATTAAGCTTTGCTATTCCCAATTGTATTAGTCTAAATCAGAGGCGTTGTTTCTAGAGCGTAGTTAATCCTCTGGACTTAGGGCTATATGTCGGTCGCTATAGTAAGTGAAGGAGTTTGTTAAGGGATAGTAATTTTCGTTGTAAATGTTTAATAGAGTTCGGGAAATATTTCTCAGTATTTCGGGATAAGTGTTCGGCTAAGTCAACGTCGGAAAGTCGTTAACTGTAATTAATTTGTATTCGTGGGTCACGTGTATGATCTGGGCGTCATTAGGATTCCCCAGTCGATGCGAGTGATATTTTGTAGTTTGTACCAGTACGACGGTAGGATTGTGTTTTTAGACTTAGAATTCTGTTTTCAGTAGAGACGTAGGTGGGAAATTTTCTAAGTCCAGCTTGGGCTAGAATCTGACTTTTTGGCGAAAATTCGAATTTTCATGTTTCGTGTATATTCTAGGGCCAGTATTACCCTCTAGTGCGCGCAAGGGACGTAATTCTGTTCTTTAGCATTAAACAGTGACAATTGCATTTTTGCTGAATTTAGTTAGTTTTTCGAGAAAATCGTGTTGTAATTTTGTCAGAGTCCACTTGAGGTGGAAATCGCGGATTTTGACGAAAATTCGAATTAATGAGTGTTGAAATCGCCCAAAGTGTCAGTATTGTTCTGTATACAGTGTCAGTATTAAATAATAACGTATTTATATCTGTGAACGAGAAAACCCAATTTTTTGTGAATTAAAGGAGTTTTGTGATATTTAGGGTCATAGAATTTTTTTCCCTCGGAGTCAGAGAATTGGCAGAGTCCAGCATTTGAGTGAAAACGCAGTTTTTGATAAAAATTCAATTTTGGTAAGCAAATATATGTCCTGGGTGTCTATATTAATCGCTAGAGCGGTTTATTAACGTAAAACTTGTTATTTTCCTTCAGAACAAAAAATTTTGATTTTCATCGTTTAAGCGAAAAAGCGCGGGACTTAGTTTTTTTCAGCGCAGCTGGTCCCGCTCCATCAGTCATCAGTGGCCACGCTGCTCACATCAAGTGCGTTTGGTGTTAAAGTACAGTAAATATTCTTTATTAATCCATCACGTGGGCTGCGCGTTAGTTGCGTTATCATTTAAATTGTTTTATATAAATTAGATTCTTTAATTTTTTTTTAACATGAAGGACTTAGGTTTCAGTAATAGAACTGCGGGATATTTCACGGTCAGACGCAAGTGCGGGGCAGACACTCATTCATCGAATTCACTTCAGCGATTCTCTCGATAAATCGGTGTATTTCCTATTTTGGGAATTTAGTAGTTTTCTCTTGGAAAAGAGTTGTGATTTTTTTTTTTGTATAAGATCACGGTTGTAGTGAATCCGGGTCGAGGGTGTACTAAAGGGTAGTCACAAGAGACATGGCACACAGGTAATCACAGGGAATGTTTAACCCAGACAGTGACCAGTCAGTGGGGACCAGTGGGAGTGGAAGTGTAGAGGACAGCACCTCTTCCGACACCACGGGGAACCGCTCAGGTAGCTCAGCTGACGTGACAGGTGGGGTCAGTGGGACTGAAGCGACGAGTTCACGGGTTCCGCATGGGACTGGGCAGGCGAGGGTATCTTTCCATCCCAGTAGAGATACGATTATTGACATGAGTGGGGAGTCTTGCGAGGAGTCGTCCCAAGAGTGGGGAGAGTCGTCTTGGGTTCCCCCACAAATAACATCGACGCCATGCCAACAGGGCAGACAGGGAGCTGGACAAGGGGCTTCAGTTAGTACGGAAGGACGTCCCACTTCGGTCAGTAGAGAACACCACCAGCAACCCGTTCAACGGGAACAGGGACAACCACACCAACAGCAGGAACTACCCCACACAACACCAATACCACAACACCTAGGTACACCTCATCCGTCACTACAACAACCCCAACCCCACCTCCCATATCAACCCCATCCTCAATTCCCATACCAACCCCATCCTCAATTCCCATACCAACCCCATCCTCAATTCCCATACCAACCCCATCCTCAATTCCCATACCAACCCCATCCTCAATTCCCATATCAACCCTTCCCCCAACCCCAGGCCACTCCATATCCATTCCAACCCCAGGCCACCCCATACCCATTCCAACCCCAGGCCACCCCATGCCCATTCCAACCTCAATCCACACCCCAATCCGAGGCCACCCACACCATACCTCAACCCCAACCTCCATCCACACCCCAACCCCAGGCCACCCACACCATACCTCAACCCCAACCCCAGGCCACCCACACCATACCTCAACCCAAGGCCACCCACACCATACCTCAGCCCGAACCCCAACCTCAACCCAGTTCCCAACCCCAGGACCCACCCACTGCCAGTAGCCCCGCGTCACACAAACCGGGAATTGTGAGTCTGATTCCCAAGTTGACTCTGCCGACACTCAGAGGTACGGAGTTGCCGCTTATTAAGGTGGAACGCAACCGCCGAGTGGAAGACTGGCTTTGTGAGATTAGTTCGATGCTGGAGGCTGTTCCAGAGGATAGTTTGAAATTTACTCTTGCTAGGGGGGCTTGCGTGGACGTAGCCGGTCCACTGGCAAGGCTGACAGAGTTTCAGCACCTGACGACTTGGCCACAGTTTGTCCAAGCGATTAGGGACAGATTCAAGGAAAATGTGTCAGAAGATGAGGCTCATTTTTATCTCCAGTCACTTAAGAGGGATGACCGCAGTACTGTCAAGGATTTCGGGTCAATATTAAAGAGCAGGGTGGACGACCTCACTACGGAACTGGGGTTAGATTCGAGTCAGGCAGAGCGATTCGCTAAACAATTGTTCTGCAAAACGTTACCTTCTGATATGGGGCCATTGGTACTTGCGGAGGGAGCGGTTGTGAGTTATAAAGACCTAGTCCAACAGGCCGCCACAGCCCTAGACAGGCAGACGCGCGCAGGGACATCGGGCACTCAGTTGTCGCCGTACGTAGACGCGTTAAGTAAAGGCGAGGGAGCCAAGCCGAGTAACTGCGGCGCGGGTTCATCAGGCGGGAAGCACCCCACAGCTGCAAGTTCGAGCCACCCTGCGCGGGGTACCAACAGGGACCCGCGGAGGTGTTACTCCTGCGGGAAGCGCGGGCATATCCAGAGGGACTGTAAAGTCACTACTACGAAAGCATGAAAGCAGGCTCCTAGTGATGGTAGGCCTACTTTTGAGGTGAAAGTGGAAGGTGTAAGATTGACAGCTTTCGTTGATACAGGAAGCCAGGCAATGGTAATTAAAAAGTCAGCCTTCAGCACTTTTAAGTATGCACGTCTTAAAAGTTGCGCAAAGACATTAACAGCGGTCAATGGGAATAAGATTGAGATCGTAGGTCAAGGTACAGTTAATTTTGAGATTGATGGGGAATTGCAGCCTCACACATGTACGATCGTAGAGAACCTTGATTTTCCTGGTCACATCTTAATGGGAACTGATTTTCTGTCGCGATTTGATTATTCCTTGTCTGCTCAAAAAGGGGCTAGGAACTGCACGTTGCAGTTGGGACAGACTTCCTACCCATTGGAGATGATTGACCATCCTTCAGTTGTAGCTTCAATTAAGAGGAAGCAGAAATATAATGCGCACTATCCAATATTGATTTTTAAGTCTCTTCCAGACACAGTTAAGAGGTCATGCGCATTGCATGCATTGACCAAACAGAGTTGCCCACCACATTCTGTTAAATTTATTAAAGTAGCCGTGGGACGTCACATACAACCAGGTACCACCCTTCAGGTGGCTGGGAGATGTGACAGCTTATTAATTCCTCATCACTTAATTGTAGTGCTCGATAAAGGGGCACTCATTCCAGTTGTCAATCTTTCACATAAGACTTTTCGCTTCAGGGCAGGTGATAGGGTATCTCAGGGAACCATGGTGGAGGACACAGAAATCTTTCACCATGAGTCAGCTGAGACGCCAGCCGTCACTGCACAATGTAGTGCATTGCACATGGTATATACGAAAACTCCATCCAAAGTACAATACGAGACGAAAAATGTTGCACAGAATGTAGAAGTAGAAAAATTAATTTCAGCACTTGATTTGTAACATGTTACACAGGCGGATAGGAAGGCACTGAGAGGAGTTTTACAAAAATTCCCGAAATTATTTGCGACAGAGGATGACCAGATTGGTCTCCTTGACAAGATCGAGCACACCATTCCAACTGGAGATCATTTGTCTGTGTACACGAGACAGTGGAGGTTGCCGGAACAGGAAAAGAACGTTATCAGGGAGGAGTGCCAGAAAATGTTGAGGCAAGGCGTGATAGAGCCTAGGACCTCACCGTGGCTCTCTCCTGTTGTGCTAGTTCGGAAACCGGACGGTAGTTATCGTTTATGTGTTGACTACCGGAAGGTGAACGAATTAACTAGGGGTGATGTGTATCCGTTGCACAGAATACAGGAGATAATAGATCAATTTGGTGCTGCTAAGTATTTCTCAACTATTGACGCAAAATCGGTGTATTGGGCGATTCCGGTGGCAGAACAGGATAGGGAAAAAACAGCATTCTCGGATGGTAGGCACACTTATCAATTCCGTAGGATGCCGTTTGGTTTAAAGACAGCGCCTTCGTCGTTTCAGAGGGCCATCAACTTCATTCTTAGACCGGTACTGGGTAGTATTATAGACTGTGGGTTGGTTGGTGTTGTCGTCGTTGATCCTTCTCTACGGACAACCCAACCCACAACTCGGTAGAGTGCTTATACTAGGAGATCACCCTTGGCGCTTCTGGCTCTCGGAGAGGGGCTCAACGTCACACGTTTAGGGGATGCGGCTCCAACACTTAGCCTCGTTGTCACGTGCACACACCCACTCGAGCCGCTGTGACTCCCCACTCTCTCCTTAGGTGATATGATCTCCTCAATCCCCTTTTTGACTTATTAGTAATACCTTTTACCCTGTCCACAGCAGTGGTTCTTGGTTCTTTCTCTCTCCTTCTTTACTACCTCCTGGGAAGCCTCACTAGGACAAGGGCAAACACCAGCAAATTGTGACACATTTACTGAACAAAGCACATACACGATACATACACACATATAATAATAATGAATCCTATACTCTATAATATCACAATCAGGTTGCACTCCAACACCATCAGAACTCTATTATCAGCTTATCAAGTGGTATCCTATCTCCTGGTTACCACCTGATACTATTAACCTCCTCAAGTTGGTCAAGTCTACATACACTGTTGCCCCATCAGCAAGATAATATATATATAGAAAATCAGCATTTGAATGCAATCACATATATCAGTATAAATGTTCATTGATACACAACAATGATCCATCAATCACTGTCAGTCCTGGAACGCATACATCCGTAGGTAATCCAGCCTACGACTGTAACTCTAAACTTCAGTATAAAACACTCCTTGACATAAGAATGCCAACAGTCACTCACCTCTCACTGCGTCTTGCACGCTACTGACAACCAAACACTATCAACTCCCTACAAGTAATCCACCAGAACTTCCCCTTCCACCTCTGGAAGTTCACAACCCTAATATCCTTAGGTTCTTCCGGGCTTCACTACCAGGATCCTCTGCAGCTCCTCCAGGCTGCTATCATGAAGTTTCCTTGTGCAACTACGGTGCTTCACCCTTCTGTTAGGTTCTTCCACAGCTCTCTTGGCTGCTACACCACCTCTACAGAAGCACGTGACACTCCTCTTCACTGCTGCTTCTCCTCACAGCTCGAGGTCCTCTGCTCCACTACCTTGGAGTCTCATCAGCTACTTCATCTGCTGGCTTCGAAGTTCTCAGCAACTTCTTCCCCAAAGAACAAACCTGCAACCCATCGACGTTCCAATAAAATGTTCCCCTTTAACACATAAACAAAAATAACCGCACAATATGCTTGCCTCAAACCTCTATCTGTCCTCTACATACAGCGAGAGTGGACTCCCCCGTTTTGGGCGGGTCCATACTCCACCTCGCCTGGCGGCGGTCCTCACTCGCTGGGAGGGTCTTCCTCCATCCGGAGCCAGGCTCTCTCAGTCGTCCGCCAGCGCTCAGAGGGGGCGGACGTCGCTCCGTGCTCCTCCCTCTTCACTCTCCTATTTCAGGCTTTCTGCCTTATTAAAACATGTCTAACTTATAAATAAACATTGCTACTGTCGCTGGGCACACGACCAACTACAAGTGATCACTATGAACTGGCGTATATCGTGCTTACCACAGATCGGCTGGTCCAGGGCGCTCCCACAGCCCACAATAATGCCTCCGGGCGGCTTAATATTCACTATTTATCGTCCACGACTTGAGACCACACGTCCCCAGCTCGATTCCACAGCTGGCACGTCTGCACACTTCTCTTCTCTTAGAGATATATCACTAGGGGTTCCCTTCTGACGGGAGCTCAACGGAGCGCGGCTTCCCCCTGCGATGTCTGGCACTCAAGTGAGGTCAAGGTCCTCCAGAAGCGAGCCTCACGCCTCCAGCAAAATGTCCACATCTCCTAGCCCGTCATTTATCTATTTTCTTCTGCATTGCCCATAATCTCAAACTGTTACACATATCCAACCAACTATTTTACATATGCGTTATCACCTCAATACTTGCTAGACCTTCTAGTTAGGTCAGGCTTGCTGAATAACTCTCAAGAAGGGAGACTCGTTTCTCCTGCAGGCTGAGATCATAACACTCCCCTCCCCTTATTTTTGAGAGTTATTCCAGTGGCAAAGCTCGGGATAATACATCCGCCACCACGCTGTCTCGTTCTTCAACCAATATACTCTCTTAGGAGTCTACAATTAATTCGTTGCACCTTGCAACATCTGGCTCACAACTCTCCAGAAACACGATCTTCTCATAAACGATTTGACTTCTCTGGCACCTCTTGGCTAGGCTGTCCTCCTTGGACGCCTGCAATCCATTGGTCCACTCTACTTACTGTCTCCACCCTCCGTTTCCTCGTCTTCTTCTCTTCACGTCCAGAGTCAGACATCTGCTGTCTGTACCTCCTCTGTCGTCTTCATACTTCTATCTACTGCCATTATACTCCCGCCTCCTGTCATCATACTTCACCCCCTCGTCTTCACCGACGATTCTCCCTTTCGTCTCCTCATTTATCCAAGACATCGTCCTGTTTGACTTCCATCGAGTCCTCGGCTTTCTTCTATTCATCCCTGCTTGTATCATCCTCCTCTTCCCCCACTTTTCACCTCTATGCAACTCCATTTCTTCTCCTTCAACTCTTCTTCGTTCCCTAAAAGTTTCTTCGGGCACTGTACTACATCCAACAGCACTCGACCGTACATATCGCTTTACCTCTCCTAGAGTGCTCGTAAGCATCTCTCCACACATACTGTCCCTTCTCCTTTCATTTTCTCGGTTATTACTCTTCTTCACTATCTCTCCTCCACGTTTTCTGTGAAACATGTCGACTCCTGACATCTCAAACAACTTAACTCCACTATCCATATGCCTCTGTGCTCGTGGACAACGTGACGCTCTACTCCCGTCCTCAGTATGTCCACATCTTTCCTCATTCATACTCAGCACAGTTGCATTCACCTTCCGACCCTTAATTTCAGCAGTCTGGGCTCTACTCAGGTCAACTCTCTTCACAGTATTCTTCTTCGGCTGGGCAATCTTCACTTTTGACCTCACCGAGACTTCATTTTTCTGGGCTGGACCTTCATCAAACAGCCACGCTATATCTACGTCGATATCTTCCAACGGCTGAATCGACACTGTCTCACCTTCTCCAGTGTCTTCCTCGTCGGCCACCTCTCCCTTCATCACTACCGAGACAGGGTTTTCAATGGCTTGGCGGTCTCCTGACTCATCTCCTCGGATGTCAGTCAGGTTCACACTCTCAGGTGTCCCACCCGTGCTGTGGCCTTCTGGGCACTCCCCTGGCACAGTCTCCGCTACGACTCTCGGCAACACCTTTGTCCCGCACAAGTCATTCCCCAAGATCACTTGGACTCCTGGAATAGGTATGTCGGGGCACACTCCCAACATCACCTCTGCCGACACATATTCCGACCTTAGCTGGACAGCACATACGGGCATGTCACTCTCAGACAATAACCCATATACTCTCATCTTACTCCTGCCAGCTAACCGTCGATCATTCCCAATCAGGCTTCTCGTAATCAAGCTCTGATTAGCTCCGGTATCTCTTAAGATACCAACTTCTACCTCAGGTTGGCCTCCTACACTGATCCAACCTTTGCTCATGAACGGCCTATACCTCTCGTTCACTAAATTCGCTCTCTGTGGTTTGTCTCGGAACACATTAGTATATTTACTTCCGGGGTCACACATGGCCAGGGTCACAACTCTCTTGCCCTGTCTACAATCTCGCATCACGTGACCCAATCCGTTACAATTGTAACATCTCATCTGGGAAAAATCTCTTCTATATGTACCAGAGTAGCTCTGACTCTGCCCACTCACATGAGAATTCCTCGGGCCAGGTACACTACTTGCACTCTGTGGGGTTCTACTGGACTCTTGATTTCCAGGATAACGATTAGTTTCTTGTTTAGCTCCTCCATCTTCACTTTCAGACGAAGTGCGCGACCTACTCTTCTGAGCTTTAGGGTATTTACTTTTATCTGCCCATTTATCAAAATTTTTCTCACCCCAGACTCTTCTGGGTCTCTCATAATTTCTTCCTCCCCAGACTCCATTGGATCTGCCATTGCTGCGTCTCACCTCATTCTTCACTCTGTTCTCCCTTAAGCTCTTGTATGCTTCAGTAATCATATCCGCCCTATCTGCGGCATCTTTCACCTCCATTATCCCTGCTTCTTGGATCTTGAACTTTGTTTCGGGATGCATCATCTCCAAGAACTTCTCCATGACCATCAGTTGCTTCAGGTCAGCGTAAGATCCAACTCCAGCAGCCTCAATCCACTTCTGGAATCGTCTTTCCAGATCTCTTGCTGTCTCAGCAAACGTACATGCTCCAACTTTGATCATCTCTCTGAAGCGCTTTCTATAAGCTTCTGGGGTTAACTGAAACGAGCGCAATATGCTGCTCTTTACTGTGGCGTAATCCTGGCACTCTTCCAGTGACAATTGGGTGTATGCCTCCCTGGCTGCACCGGTCAATCTTAACTGGACCAGCTGGGCCCATTCCTCCTGTGGCCACTCCTTGATACTGGCTACTTTCTCAAAATGCTCGAAGAAGCTCTCTGCCTCTTCGGGCACAAACAAGGGAATGTCCTTCTCCCTAACCCTAACATCTGGTGGGTGTGATACCTGGGTGGTGCTCTCTGGCAACCCATGTTCAATCCTTTGCTCAGCCAAGGTTCTGTTCGCTTCTATCTGCATTTGTTTTGTTCTCTCTTTTTCTTTTTCGACCTCTAGTCTTGCTTTCTCTTTTTCTTTCTCTTGTTCCAACTCCAGTTCCCTTACTCTGGTTTTCTCTTTTTCTACTTCCAGTTTGGTTTTCTCTTTTTCTACTTCCAGTCTGGTTTTCTCTTTTTCTACTTCCAGTCTGGTTTTCTCTTTTTCTACTTCCAGTCTGGTTTTCTCTTTTTCCTTCTCGGCTTCATTTTTCATCTGAAGTTCTAATTTCATCTTTTCCAGCTGGAACTGTCTCTCCTTGTCCTCACGCTGCATCTGGAGCTCTAACTGGAATCTCTCCAAGCTCCTATTCCGGCTACTCCTGCTACTGCGGCTACTCTTGCTGCTCCTACTCGATCCCTGGGATCTCACTTCATCCTGCCCATCATCCTCCTTTCCACTTTCAGCTCCTTTTTGGGTTCCTTGCTCTGCCGCTTCACTTCTGGCTCTCAACTGTCTAAGGATCTCATCCTTCATCCCAGCTACTTTAGATGCTTTCAACCTGATGCCACATTTTTCTGCTATTTGTTTCAATTGATCCCTCGTGCAACCTTCCAAGTCCTCAGGCTTGCCTGACTCCACAAATGCTTGCACCTTATCCATCTTGTCCTGTGAGTCTTCCCAAGAGAGAGAGTATACACCTGCGGTCACGCAGTTTATTTCAGCAAGGGTGTACAAATCCACTCTTGGACAGGGTGTGGGTGTGTCAGTTCACTCTCCCGGACAGGCCCCCAATTTATTATAGACTGTGGGTTGGTTGGTGTTGTCGTCGTTGATCCTTCTCTACGGACAACCCAACCCACAACTCGGTAGAGTGCTTATACTAGGAGATCACCCTTGGCGCTTCTGGCTCTCGGAGAGGGGCTCAACGTCACACGTTTAGGGGATGCGGCTCCAACACTTAGCCTCGTTGTCACGTGCACACACCCACTCGAGCCGCTGTGACTCCCCACTCTCTCCTTAGGTGATATGATCTCCTCAATCCCCTTTTTGACTTATTAGTATTACCTTTTACCCTGTCCACAGCAGTGGTTCTTGGTTCTTTCTCTCTCCTTCTTTACTACCTCCTGGGAAGCCTCACTAGGACAAGGGCAAACACCAGCAAATTGTGACACATTTACTGAACAAAGCACATACACGATACATACACACATATAATAATAATGAATCCTATACTCTATAATATCACAATCAGGTTGCACTCCAACACCATCAGAACTCTATTATCAGCTTATCAAGTGGTATCCTATCTCCTGGTTACCACCTGATACTATTAACCTCCTCAAGTTGGTCAAGTCTACATACACTGTTGCCCCATCAGCAAGATAATATATATATAGAAAATCAGCATTTGAATGCAATCACATATATCAGTATAAATGTTCATTGATACACAACAATGATCCATCAATCACTGTCAGTCCTGGAACACATACATCCGTAGGTAATCCAGCCTACGACTGTAACTCTAAACTTCAGTATAAAACACTCCTTGACATAAGAATGCCAACAGTCACTCACCTCTCACTGCGTCTTGCACGCTACTGACAACCAAACACTATCAACTCCCTACAAGTAATCCACCAGAACTTCCCCTTCCACCTCTGGAAGTTCACAACCCTAATATCCTTAGGTTCTTCCGGGCTTCACTACCAGGATCCTCTGCAGCTCCTCCAGGCTGCTATCATGAAGTTTCCTTGTGCAACTACGGTGCTTCACCCTTCTGTTAGGTTCTTCCACAGCTCTCTTGGCTGCTACACCACCTCTACAGAAGCACGTGACACTCTTCACTGCTGCTTCTCCTCACAGCTCGAGGTCCTCTGCTCCACTACCTTGGAGTCTCATCAGCTACTTCATCTGCTGGCTTCGAAGTTCTCAGCAACTTCTTCCCCAAAGAACAAACCTGCAACCCATCGACGTTCCAATAAAATGTTCCCCTTTAACACATAAACAAAAATAACCGCACAATATGCTTGCCTCAAACCTCTATCTGTCCTCTACATACAGCGAGAGTGGACTCCCCCGTTTTGGGCGGGTCCATACTCCACCTCGCCTGGCGGCGGTCCTCACTCGCTGGGAGGGTCTTCCTCCATCCGGAGCCAGGCTCTCTCAGTCGTCCGCCAGCGCTCAGAGGGGGCGGACGTCGCTCCGTGCTCCTCCCTCTTCACTCTCCTATTTCAGGCTTTCTGCCTTATTAAAACATGTCTAACTTATAAATAAACATTGCTACTGTCGCTGGGCACACGACCAACTACAAGTGATCACTATGAACTGGCGTATATCGTGCTTACCACAGATCGGCTGGTCCAGGGCGCTCCCACAGCCCACAATAATGCCTCCGGGCGGCTTAATATTCACTATTTATCGTCCACGACTTGAGACCACACGTCCCCAGCTCGATTCCACAGCTGGCACGTCTGCACACTTCTCTTCTCTTAGAGATATATCACTAGGGGTTCCCTTCTGACGGGAGCTCAACGGAGCGCGGCTTCCCCCTGCGATGTCTGGCACTCAAGTGAGGTCAAGGTCCTCCAGAAGCGAGCCTCACGCCTCCAGCAAAATGTCCACATCTCCTAGCCCGTCATTTATCTATTTTCTTCTGCATTGCCCATAATCTCAAACTGTTACACATATCCAACCAACTATTTTACATATGCGTTATCACCTCAATACTTGCTAGACCTTCTAGTTAGGTCAGGCTTGCTGAATAACTCTCAAGAAGGGAGACTCGTTTCTCCTGCAGGCTGAGATCATAACAGTAGGCATTCTTTAGCGTACCTGGATGATGATGTGATATATTCCAGGACGTTTGAGGAACACCTACAGGACTTGACTGAGACTTTGAAGTTGTTAGATCAGGCAGGTTTCAGGCTTAATGTTCAGAAGTGCACCCTGGCGGCTCAGAAATTCAAATTTCTGGGGTTCCAGGTGTGCCCAGACGGTATCCGACCTGACCCAGATTCTTGCCGCGCCATTGCTGACATGCCTACTCCAAGGACAGCAAAGGACGTGCGTAGGTTTTTGGGGGCGGCCGGATATTTTCGTCGTCATATTGACGGTTTCGCTGGCATTTCAGCACCCCTGACTGATCTGACAAAGAAAAATGCGAAGTTTGTATGGAAATCTGAGCATGACGAGGCCTATCGCAAACTGAAAGACCAACTAATCACGACACCGGTATTGGCTATTCCTGATTTTGAGAAAGAGTGGGAGGTGCACACTGACGCCAGCGGTATTGCTATTGGCGGGTGCTTAATTCAGCGAGATGCGGATAATTTACCCCATCCAGTAGCCTATTTCAGTAGGAAGGTCAAAGGCCCTGAAGTTCGTTATTCAGCTACGGATCGGGAGGCACTGGCAGTAGTAGAATCAGTTAGGTATTTCGAACCTTACCTATTTCAGCGGCACTTTGTAATCTACACAGACCATCGAGCGTTCACACACATATTTAAAAAGCGAACAAAATGGCCACGAATGTCACGAACTTTCGGCCCACTCATTCCAGATTTTGTACAAGCCTGGTCCAGCACATGTTGTGCCAGATACGCTAAGTTGAAACATAGCAGCAGTTCAAGTTAATGAAAATATTGAAACCATTCCATCAGATAAAATGAGAGAATACCAGATGAGCGAGCCTAGATGGAAGGAAATTATTGAGTATTTAGAGGGCGGAAAATACCCAAAAAAGAAAAAGAATTTACCTATTCATGATTTTGAAATGAAACAGGGCGTCCAGTATTATGTTAATAGCCAGAATGATAGGGCAGTATTTCAACTAGTTATTCCGGACGCGTTGCGGTCATCAGCGTTAAAGCTTGCGCATGCTTCTAAAATATCAGGGCATCCGGGGGTCTTTAAACCCCACTTAAAAGCAAAGTCTCTATTTTATTTCCCAGGGTTACTTTCTGAAGTAATCAATTTCGTGAAGTCGTGCTCTCGTTGCCAGAGGAGGAGAGGCACCCTTAAGGTACAAGCCCCACTTCAGGAATTTCCTGAAATTCGTGAGCCTTTAGATCGTGTGGGGGCCGATTTGATTGATTTACATCACAGTCATTCAGGTAACAGATACGTGTTGGTACTGGTTGACCATCTGTTTAGGTACACTACACTAGTTGCATTACCTCAGAAGGATTCTCGTACGGTTGCAGATGCGTTCTTGCGTAGGTTCGTTACTGTATTCGGACCTCCCAAAGTTTTAGTCTCTGACCGGGGTCAAGAATTCAATGGGAATATATTTAGAGAAGTTTGTAAGATTTCAGAGACAACTTCGGCTTTTACAACAGCCTACCACCCACAAGCAAACGGAATGACGGAACGGACTAATCGTTCAGTAAGGATAATCTTGCAATCCTTGCTGAACATGACGCAAACACCTGGGATGAACACCTACCCTATGTTCAGTTCGTCTTGAATACTGCCATCCACCAATCAATTAACACCCAACCACTTCATTTGTTTACTGGTAATTCATGCAATTTCCCCTCAGGTCTGCTTAACAGACATAATGTTGCATACGGGGAGGACTATCCTTCAGAGGTCCTTGGAAAATGAGAAATGCATGGAATATTGCAGCTGAAGCGTCCAAGAAGGCACGGAATCGGTATGCTCATTTTTATGACAAGAAAGTGCGCCCCCTTGAGTTAAAGGAAGGAAGCCTCGTATGGAGAGTGAATGAGGCTGCGCCCGCCAATCAGAGTAGGAAACTAGCTCCGAGGTGGCGAGGGCCATATAGAGTAATTAAAAGGGCGGGGCCGGTTAATCTTGTTATAAAAGGAGTATTCGAGGACCAGGTGGAAAGGACAATTCATGTAAATAAATTGAAACAATATCATGCTAGAGAGGAATTAGAACTGCCTTCAGCGGGTCTAGTTCCTGACTCAGCAGTGCTGACTCATGGCTTCACCGGCGAGTCAGAAGATGAGGATGACCCTCTGTCATCGCTCATCAGTAGTCAGGTGCAGTCTCGCCACCCTATGATGACGAGATCTCGCGCTATACAGTAAAGTAACTTCCTTGGTTAGTATAATTTAGTATTCATTAGATTTTCCTGTAAAGGCAATGAGGTGAACTATCTCTATACTTGACTCAGGTAGCAACTTCTACCGTGCTCTGGGGTTCCACCTCCACCAAACCCAGAGTATATTTATGCTTCCGCTGTGTTGTGTCTGTCTGTTCCCAGGTCTGAGTGGTACACCAACCCAGTTGTTCCAGCCACATGTGAACCCTTGTCTGTAAAGACCGAGGGGGGAGGCACGTTACACAAAGCCCTCCCCCCACCAGACCCAGTAACCCATACATCAGTTACTTTGGGGATGAGTGACTGTCCAAGAGTCACCCGGCCGACGCCTCACGTCACTAACGAGGTTGTCAGGGCCAGCGAGCTGTCAACATATAGCAGTCACCGGAGGTGCCATACAACGCCGGGGTAGCTCTCTCATGATCACCACTACCCACCTGCTGCGTCATCAAGACTGCAGCCATTCCAGCAGTGTTGGAGGAGAGGTCAAGAAATGGAAAGCACCTAGTAGTACTCAAGAATTTCGCCGGAAGATTAACGATTACGTCATCTGAAGCAACAAGAAAGCGGAACTAAGGCGGTCACAGGTGGAAGGCACGGTTTCCCTACAGAGTACCGGGACTCGCCAATAGAAGGTCGCAAAATTGCCTCCTTTGGCCTAAAGTCGGCGGTACGAGGGTATACACAGTTGTGTTAACGGCCTAGTAACCTGGTGACATCAAGAAACGCCTGAGATGACGTGAGCAATGATGGAAGACGAGATTCACCTGTTCTGCAAACAAGCAACCCGCCTCTACGACCTTCAGACACCACTCCTGTTACGAGACACTGTTGGTACATCCAGTCCTGCTCTGCTGTCGTCATCTGCGCCGTCACGTTTAACATCAAGACTGGCGTGTGAACTGTGATTGATATGAAGGCGTGTACACTGTCGGGAGCAAGAGCAATGGCCGAAGTAACAGTATTCTACAGCTGTCACTTGGCACTCCGCTCTACTACGCTCTGTCGTCATTCAAGACTACCG
Source organism: Procambarus clarkii (assembly GCF_040958095.1). Taxonomy (NCBI): domain Eukaryota; kingdom Metazoa; phylum Arthropoda; class Malacostraca; order Decapoda; family Cambaridae; genus Procambarus; species Procambarus clarkii. Next base: position 5,452,461 of record NC_091223.1, read on the forward strand.
GATGGGAGTACAAGAGGACCAGGTATTGATGTCTACACATGGGAAGAAGCAAGATCGACATCGTCATCGTCAGCGACTACATTCAGCATCCAGCAGCATCGATTTTTTTTTCTCGATTACTCAGTATGAACAATTGATACAAACGATAAAGTTGGCTCTGAACATCTGTGTAAAGAATATCTGGACACTTTTGTTTAAATGTTGAAAAACAGATTTAGAATCACAATACTTTATAAATGTTGAAAAACAGATTTAAAATAATTCTGGTATAATGACATATGAAAATTTTACTCTATATATTGGTCATTGATTAAAATCGAAGCCCCTGTGTAATTGTCTAAGCCCAGAACAAACGGTTATGGAAAATTATGTTGTGTGCTACTTTTTCAGAATGTTTGAACACAGGAGAGGCGGACCAATATAAACATTGACACTCTTACAGTGAGCGCGAACACTTGACTGTACAGTCAGCTGAAACCTGTGATATAGTATAGGAATTGTTTTTATATTTTTAGATACATGTAATAAACATTAGGTGTGTTCCTTAGCATTTCAAGGTTGACATTGATTGGGGAGTGGTCGGTACACGGATGTGAACTTGATAGTTTCGTAGTACGCTCCCAGATGGCTGAAAGTTCAGTCTGTAGATATAACTTTTATGTTTTATATTTGAGCACGGTGTGGCCGGCTCTAGAGGACACATGAACTTGGCTAGTGAAGAGCCAAGAGAGTTTAATAGCTAGTCTTTGATGTTAGAGTAGGGACATGTTATTTAGCTACGTCAGTAAGGGTAGGATGTGTTTCCTGATGTTGGAGGATTGCTGTCAGTTGACAGCTGAGAAATTTATGAATTTAAACATGTTGATGATGTTGGACACTCAAATAATTGTCAAATTTTCTTAATTAGGTTAGCTTTTGTTTGTGGCATGAGTTGAATTGCGGATTTGGATACTAAACCTCGTTATTTTTAACAAATTAACAAGGTTTACTAAGTGCTTGTGCAGGGGGGGGGGGCGGTTGTAACAAACAAGGCTGGTTGTAAGAATTATCCAGAATGTTTTATCGACAAGGGAGAATGGGAAGCTGGACCCGCGTGGTGACCCGGGACCTGACCCCAGGGAATTCGCGGTGAAAATAATTGACCGCTTATTCATAGTTTCGAATAATGAATCATCCTATAGTATTCACTTATTTAGAGAAATTAGCCTTTATTCATTTTGCATTCAAATTGTATTGTATAATATTCCTGGTTATAATATCAAGAGTATTCTAATTATTAGGAGAATGAGTTTAAGTCACCATCAGTTACGTCACTATCCATGACTAGACCTCGGCGCGGAAGAATTTGAGTGACCTGGCGGTCACAGGTCACAAGAGTTCCCACATTCAGTAATTTCTCAAAGGTTAAATAGCCAATTTAGATTTGGGAATAGTCTTCCTTAAGAGGCTTGTGTAATTTAACTTCAGTAAAATATTTCAACCAATCTGGATCAATTTAGTGCAACAGAGGTTAATTCTTAAACTTAAGCCTTGCTAGTAACTTGGTAAAACTTAGACTATGCGGAAGGATACAATGCTCTAGTCTGGGGAAGACCAGACGAGGAGAGATTAGTGTGGGCTCGAGATCAACTGGGGAAGGTCAACCATCTCACCTCTCCCCCCCCCCCAGACCGGCACTCCACCCAAGCTGGTCAACATAGAGGTATAGTTGCTATTGTTATTTATAGGGATAGTCAATTCATTGCCAAGTAGGGAGTGGTAGATTGATAGGGAGTACTCATCTTGAGATTTTGTTTTAGTTTTCCTTTTAATAAATTAAGTAGTTAGTAATTTGCATTTTCTTTATTTCCATGTGTATGTTATATTTATGTGAATTGGTCCTTGCCACGTGGTCCCCCACGAGGCAGGGTTGAATTGGGCGCCGATTCTAACACCGAATCAGGATTAGCATTCCCGTTTAATTAATTCCACACTAAGAGTCAAAATCATATGGTACTAGTGGGGATCAAGCCCCAAGGTTATTGATTAGCATGATCGATCCAGACCTCGATCATTACTCAGTATTGCAAGGTCTGGTGGTGGCAGCGTAAAGGCGACTCTAGGGTTTTGCTCAAAGCCTATGTCACGTCATACGGGTTGTAGAATCGTAAGACGGTAAATCGTCTTAGGACCACGTGGCGTGGAGTCGGCTTTGGTAAGAGTTTGGGAGTCCCTTAGTATAAAGAACAAAAGTAAGAATACGGGTAGAGGGGGAAAAAGTAGGAAAGATCATTCGAGAACCCCCCCTCCCCCCGGTGTTACAGCAGGCCCACCACTGGCAGAACCGGGGAGTGGCCAATCTACATCAGGGGCAGGCCCACCACTGGCAGAACCGGGGAGTGGCCACTCTACATCAGTGGCAGACCCACCACAAGCAGAACCGGGGAGTGGCCACTCTACACCAGGGGGCAGGTCCACCACTGGCAGAACCGGAGAGTGGCCACTCTACATCAGGGGGCAGGCCCACCACTGGCAGAACCGGAGAGTGGCCACTCTACATCAGGGGGCAGGCCCACCACTGGCAGAACCGGGGAGTGGCCACTCTACATCAGGGGCAGGTTCAACACTGGCAGAACCAGGAAATGGCCACTCTACATCAGGGGCAGGTCCACCACTGGCAGAACTGGGGAGTGGCCACTCTACATCAGGGGCAGGTCCACCACTGGCAGAACCGGGGAGTGGCCACTCTACATCAGGGGGCAGGCCCACCACTGGCAGAACCGGGGAGTGGCCACTCTACATCAGGGGGCAGGCCCACCACTGGCAGAACTGGGGAGTGGCCACTCTACATCACGGGCAGGCCCACCACTGGCAGAACCAGGGAGTGACCATTCTACATCAGGGGGCAGGCCCACCACTGGCAGAACCGGGGAGTGGCCACTCTACATCAGGGGAAGGTCCACCACTGGCAGAACCAGGGAGTGGCCACTCTACATCAGGGGCAGGCCCACCACTGGCAGAACCGGGGAGTGGCCACTCTACATCAGGGGCCGGCCCACCACTAGCAGAACCGGGGAGTGGCCACTCGACATCAGGGGGCAGGTCCACCACTGGCAGAACCGGAGAGTGGCCACTCTACATCAGGGGGCAGGCCCACCACTAGCAGAACCGGGGAGTGGCCACTCTACATCAGGGGGCAGGTCCACCACTGGCAGAACCGGGGAGTGGCCACTCTACATCAGGGGCGGGTCCACCACTGGCAGAACCAGGAAGTGGCCACTCTACATCAGGGGGCAGGCCCACCACTGGAAGAACCAGGGAGTGACCACTCTACATCAGGGGCAGGACCACCACAGGCAGAACCGGGGAGTGGCCACTCTACATCAGGGGCAGGTCCACCACTGGCAGAGTCGGGGAGTGGCCACTCTACATCAGGGGCAGGTCCACCACTGGCAGAACCGAGGAGTGGCCACTCTACATCAGGGGCAGGTCCACCACTGGCAGAACCGGGGAGTGGCCACTCTACATCAGGGGGCAGGTCCACCGCTGGCAGAACCGGAGAGTGGCCACTCTTCATCGGGGGCAGGTCAACCACTGGCAGAACCAGGAAGTGGCCACTCTACATAAGGGGGCAGGCCCACCACTGGCAGAACCAGGGAGTGACCACTCTACATCAGGGGCAGGTCCACCACTGGCAGAACCGGGGAGTGGCCACTCTACATCAGGGGCAGGTCCACCACTGGCAGAGTCTGGGAGTGGCCACTCTACATCAGGGGCAGGTCCACCACTGGCAGATCCGGGGAGTGGCCACTCTACATCAGGGGGCAGGCCCACCACTGACAGAACCAGGGAGTGACCACTCTACATCAGGGGGCAGGCCCACTACTGGCAGAACCGGGGAGTGGCCACTCTACATCAGGAGCAGGTCCACCACTGGCAGAACCGGGGAGTCGCCACTCTACATCAGGGGCCAGGTCCACCACTGGCAGAACCGGGGAGTGACCACTCTACATCAGGGGCAGGTTCACCATTGGCAGAACCGGAGAGTGACCACTCTACATCAGGGGCCAGGTCCACCACTGGCAGAACCGGGGAGTGGCCACTCTACATCAGGGGGCAGGCCCACCACTGGCAGAACCGGGGAGTGGCCACTCTACATCAGGGGGCAGGCCCACCACTGGCAGAACCGGGGAATGGCCACTCTACATCAGGGGGCAGGCCCACCACTGGCAGAACCGGGGAGTGGCCACTCTACATCAGGGGCAGGTCCACCACTGGCAGAACCGGGAAGTGACCACTCTACATCAGGGGCAGGTCCACCACTGGCAGAACCGGGGAGTTGCCACTCTACATCAGGGGGCAGGTCCACCACTGGCAGAACCGGGAAGTGACCACTCTACATCAGGGGCAGGTCCACCACTGGCAGAACCGGGGAGTGGCCACTCTACATCAGGGGGCAGGCCCACCACTGGCAGAACCGGGGAGTGGCCACTCTACATCAGGGGGCAGGTCCACCACTGGCAGAACCGCGGAGTGGCCACTCTACATCAGAGGCAGGTCCACCACTGGCAGAACCGGGGAGTGGCCACTCTACATCAGGGGCAGGTCCACCACTGGCAGAACCGGGGAGTGGCCACTCTACATCAGGGGGCAGGTCCACCACTGGCAGAACCAAGGAGTGGCCACTCTACATCAGGGGCATGTCCACCAATGGCAGAACCGGGGAGTGGCCACTCTACATCAGGGGCAGGTCCACCACTGGTAGAACCGGGGAGTGGCCACTCTACATCAGGGGCCAGGTGTACCACTGGTAGAAATGGGGAGTGGCCACTCTACATCAGGGACAGGTCCACCACTGGTAGAACCGGGTAGTGGCCACTCTACATCAGGGGCAGGTCCACCACTGGCAGAACCGGAGAGTGGCCACTCTACATCAGGGGCAGGTCCACCACTGGCAGAACCGGGGAGTGGCCACTCTACATCAGGGGGCAGGTCCACTACTGGCAGAACCGGGGAGTGGCCACTCTACATCAGGGGGCAGGTCCACCACTGGCAGAACCGACGAGTGGCCACTCTACATCAGGGGCATGTCCACCAATGGCAGAACCGGGGAGTGGCCACTCTACATCAGGGGCAGGTCCACCACTGGTAGAACCGGGAAGTGGCCACTCTACATCAGGGGCCAGGTCTACCACTGGTAGAAATGGGGAGTGCCCACTCTACATCAGGGGCAGGTCCACCACTGGTAGAACCGGGCAGTGGCCACTCTACATCAGGGGCAGGTCCACCACTGGCAGAACCGGAGAGTGGCCACTCTACATCAGGGGCAGGTCCACCACTGGCAGAACCGGGGAGTGGCCACTCTACATCAGGGGGCAGGTCCACCACGGGCAGAACCGGGGAGTGGCCACTCTACATCAGGGGGCAGGTCCACCACGGGCAGAACCGGGGAGTGGCCACTCTACATCAGGGGGCAGGTCCACCACGGGCAGAACCGGGGAGTGGCCACTCTACATCAGGGGCAGGCGCACCACTGTCAGAAGGTCCAGCACGTGGTGCTTGAGGGGTAGCTGGGGTGATGGCAGGAGTCTTCGGTCTGGCACCTGTCACTTTGTGCACTTCGTAATTAACTGGTGGTGAGTTTGGCAGCCAGCTGGAGCGATCATCACCTCCAGATGGCTCTGGACAGGGAGTGGAGCTGATGGCAGCAGTTGGCAACTGCTCTTCATGGTGGTGTGGAGGGGAAGGCGAGTGTGGTGTCATCACCTTAGAGTGGCAGGTTCCTGGCACTTGACGGGCAGCCGCAGGTTGAACAGAAACCTGTCGTCTGGTCCCGTAGTGCTCTTGGTGATTGGCAGATAGCGAAGTATTTGGTATCCAGCTGCTACGAACACTACGTTCAGGTGGCTCTGCACAGGAATTAGAGCCGGCAGCAGTACCTGGCAACCTCTCTCCTGGGTGGGCGCGGCCTGGCACCTGACGGAAAACAGCTGGTCGTTTGACACAGTCAAGGTGCCAGGCTTGAACACCACTCCTGCCACAGTCAAAGTGCCAGGTTTGAACACCACTCCTGCCACAGTCAAGGTGCCAGGCTTGAACACCACTCCTGCCACAGTCAAGGTGCCAGGCTTGAACACCGCTCCTGCCACAGTCAAGGTGCCAGGCTTCAACACCACTCCTGCCACAGTCAAGGTGCCAGGCTTCAACACCACTCCTGCCACAGTCAAGGTGCCAGGCTTCAACAAAACTCCTGCCACAGTCAAGGTGCCAGGCTTCAACACCACTCCTGCCACAGTCAAGGTGCCAGGCTTCAACACCACTCCTGCCACAGTCAAGGTGCCAGGCTTGAACACCGCTCCTGCCACAGTCAAGGTGCCATGCTTGAACACCACTCCTGCCACAGTCAAGGTGCCAGGCTTGAACACCACTCCTGCCACAGTCAAGGTGTCAGGCTTGAACACCACTCCTGCCACAGTCAAGGTGCCAGGCTTGAACACCGCTCCTGCCACAGTCAAGGTGCCAGGCTTGAACACCGCTCCTGCCACAGTCAAGGTGCCAGGCTTGAACACCACTCCTGTCACAGTCAAGGTGCCAGGCTTGAACACCGCTCCTGCCACAGTCAAGGTGCCAGGCTTGAACACCACTCCTGCCACAGTCAAGGTGCCAGGCTTGAACACCACTCCTGCCACAGTCAAGGTGCCAGGCTTGAACACCACTCCTGCCACAGTCAAGGTGCCAGGCTTGAACACCGCTCCTGCCACAGTCAAGGTGCCAGGCTTGAACACCGCTCCTGCCACAGTCAAGGTGCCAGGCTTGAACACCACTCCTGCCACAGTCAAGGTGCCAGGCTTGAACACCACTCCTATCACAGTCAAGGTGCCAGGCTTGAACACCACTCCTGCCACAGTCAAGGTGCCAGGCTTGAACACCGCTCCTGCCACAGTCAAGGTGCCATGCTTGAACACCACTCCTGCCACAGTCAAGGTGCCAGGCTTGAACACCACTCCTGCCACAGTCAAGGTGTCAGGCTTGAACACCACTCCTGCCACAGTCAAGGTGCCAGGCTTGAACACCGCTCCTGCCACAGTCAAGGTGCCAGGCTTGAACACCGCTCCTGCCACAGTCAAGGTGCCAGGCTTGAACACCACTCCTGTCACAGTCAAGGTGCCAGGCTTGAACACCGCTCCTGCCACAGTCAAGGTGCCAGGCTTGAACACCACTCCTGCCACAGTCAAGGTGCCAGGCTTGAACACCACTCCTGCCACAGTCAAGGTGCCAGGCTTGAACACCACTCCTGCCACAGTCAAGGTGCCAGGCTTGAACACCGCTCCTGCCACAGTCAAGGTGCCAGGCTTGAACACCACTCCTGCCACAGTCAAGGTGCCAGGCTTGAACACCGCTCCTGCCACAGTCAAGGTGCCAGGCTTGAACACCGCTCCTGCCACAGTCAAGGTGCCAGGCTTGAACACCACTCCTGCCACAGTCAAGGTGCCAGGCTTGAACACCACTCCTATCACAGTCAAGGTGCCAGGCTTGAACACCACTCCTGCCACAGTCAAGGTGCCAGGCGTGAACACCACTCCTGCCACAGTCAAGGTGCCAGGCTTGAACACCGCTCCTGCCACAGTCAAGGTGCCAGGCTTGTACACCACTCCTGCCACAGTCAAGGTGCCAGGCGTGAACACCACTCCTGCCACAGTCAAGGTGCCAGGCGTGAACACCACTCCTGCCACAGTCAAGGTGCCAGGCTTGAACACCACTCCTGCCACAGTCAAGGTGCCAGGCTTGAACACCACTCCTGCCACAGTCAAGGTGCCAGGCTTGAACACCACTCCTGCCATAGTTTATGCATTTTTCACTTACTGGGTAACGTTCCTTTATGAGTTTAAAACACACCTCAGATTTATGTGGTTCACCACACACGGCACAAAAATAGTTTTGGCTTGTACAGTACCTGGCCACGTGACGTCCCCAGAGTCGACACTTATAACACCCACGAGGGGGAGGGTTGTAGAGGGCAATGTTATAGTGCCGACCTAAAGCTGCTCTAGAGTAAATTCTATCTTGTATAGGCATGGCACCCTTCCATGTGGCAGCTATGAGGCCATATCTCAGACGTTTAGAGTTTACAACATTTTCATCACAGAGATATACAGGCTTAATGAGTTTATTATCATTAAATATGACAGGGGTTACTTTTGGACACCTAGGTGCTGCATTTTTCATCTTAATACTTGTAAACTGGCTGTTAAGCAACACATTTACAGAAGCTCTGTCTTTTGTAACGAAGACATAGTCACTTATCTCTCGGAAACTTAATGACCATGTCATAATATATCGCAGAGGCTTCACAGCCACTGCACTTTTCCCTCTACTGTGGTTCCCAGAGAAAAATCTAGCCGTAAATGTTTGGCAGCAGACGTATTAGGTGGGTTAGATCATGCCGTTCTCGAATGCCTACGTCGGCACTGACTTTTACTCATTTGCACCTTGTAACCCTTATCATATGCACCGCCCTCTGATGTGTCGTGGGTCATCACTAAGGAGATCGCACCATTATTAGAGAACAATTGATGAGCATACGGTGGTCCCCAAAGTCACTATCTGGCAACGGTGATGTGCTGCCCGGCATCTCGCCCAGGACCTAGATTCACGAAGCTCCATGTATTTCTTCGTAAGTTGGTTTGCTACGAAGGTTCCTAAGTGTGCCCTAAGAAGATGCTTAGGTGCAATTCAAGTACGTCCACTTAGGAAGAAATTTGTTGGTTCACCTGCGTGCCGATAGAGGTCATTACTGTGTTTTGTTTGGCCAATCAGAGAGCAGCAACATTCTTCATATTGAAGATTTAGCGCTGGCTTATCGGAGCTCTACTGCCTCCTATTTACGTCGAATTTTCTTATAAAATTAGTATATTTCGAAGTAAAACTGTTTTTCAACTTCTACAGCCAGCACCGACATTGTAGTAAACAAATATGTTACATTTGTTGTTTACCTACGTAATTCTAAGAGATACTGTGTAGCTGTCCTTGTTGCTCGGAAGATGCGCTGACAATTATTGTATATATTTACTGAATTTACCCAAGGGCCACTAACTATCTAGTAGCCTCGACGAGGACAGAAAGCCGGCAGCTTGTTAAAGGGCCCGCCAATTGTCTTAATGATATTTTTTAGCTGGAATTTGGCATTTACGACTATAGCGGGTAGGCAGTTCCATGGGTTTATAACCCTCTTGGTGGAAAAAACATTTGTTTTCAGTCCTACTTGAGAGAACATACTCTCCAACACTATATCTGTGATTGCCCTGTTATCAGTGACTTCATACCAAATGGTATGAGGTATTTTGAGCTCTGTAATTACTTCATACACTCAGGAATATTGGAAGATATTCTTGTGCTGCACCCAGATTTTGCCAGTGGAGACTAATAGATCAACATTAAGTATTTTGTTTTCTCCTAATTCCATGTATGACTGGTCGTCCTGTGAGGTGAGGATGTTGGATGAGCTTGTAACTGGTTTTTGATCTACACTGTGGGGTCCTTTATACAGAATAGGGAAGCAGCACATTGCTGTGTATACCTAAACATGTTAAAAAATACATTGTTTGAGAGGAGTCGTGTAGAAACTGGTAAGAGTAATTATAATATAATGTTTCCATGATTCAGTGCTTACCTCTTGTGAAAATTGTGAAGTTGTTGTTTAGTCAGAGTTGATTTGTTTTTTGTATTCTGGGTGGTATTTTCTAATTTGATTCCATGTATGTCTAACCATCCTGTGAGATGGGAGTATTAGATAAACTTATAGCTAGTTTTTTATCTACACTGTGTAATATTCCATATAGAATAGGGTAGCAGCACATTGCTGTGTATACCTAATCTTCTTAATAAAAAAAATCAGTAATAAAGATTTTAAATTATAGTTTGTATTATTACAAATACAGTACTGTATTATCCTTATTAAATCATGTTGATCATGGATCATTAAGATCTCATGTTGATATGTAATAGTCATATTTCTTTTGAACTGCTAATCCATGCTAATCATTCATTAAATTGTGCATTATATCTCAATTTTTCACTTCCTTGCATATACTGTACAGTACAAAAAGATAGGATAAAAGTAAACCAATAATATTTCTTTCATTATATTTTTTATTTAAATAACTGCATAAATATTTTTACAGCTGACAGGATTTGTTTTACCATACAGGTGCATTATTTGTTAAAAAAAAAATTGGTTTATTGTTACACACAATGGTGCTACATAGCCTTCCCAACTTGGTGCCTTCTTTTAATACTTACTGATTAAAAAATAAATAATAAATACATTTTATTCAGGAAAAGTACATACAGTTGATTTACAAACATAATGTTGGATTTATAGACAGAGCTAGTACATACAATACCTAAAGCCACTAATACTCATAGCATTTCGGGCAAGGTGTGGGGAAAAACACTTAGACTAAAACTTAATAGTAATCGGGATTAGGTATAAATTGTGTTGAAAGAAGGAATAAAAAATACAAAAAGGGGGGTTAACATAGCACAAATCAGCAATTGCACATGTTAGTGAACAGCATTGTTTAAAAAATAGCAAGACATGGGTTGACATTTAGGGAGTAAGTTAGGTTACATGGAGTTAATTAGGCAGTACTTGATTTAACTCTTAAACTGGTTGAGAGAGGTACAGCCTTTGACATGATTCGGGAGGTCATTCCACATTCTGGGTCCCTTGATTTGTAGAGCACTTCTAGTTTGGTTACACACAGCCAAATTGTGTAACAGGAAGAGGTCTTGGACACAAATTTGTTCCATGCTAAATGTAGAGGAATCAGCTGAGTATTCCTCAAATGAAAAAAGTTGCCTCAGCTTATACGGTAAATAAAATAAGCATTTCTCAAATAAGTAGCTGCCTCACCTCACTGCCTTACTGCTACATAGCCTTCCCGGCATGGTGCCTTCTTTTGATAATTACTTGTTCCACACCCAAATTGTATAACAGGAAGAGGTCTTGGACCCCTACTTCCCTCTCTTTTTTAATAGTCTATATAGTCATAATTATAGCTTTAAGTATTCAATGAATAAAATTTTTGACATTTTTACCCTTCTCCTTACCTAACATCATTTGTGCAGCATACTTTTATTTTGTCTCACCCAGATTTAATTTCAAAATAAAACCAAACTAAATAAATTAGAAATATATGTATGTATAGCTAAGGTACACCCTTACTACTAGGTGAACAGGGGCATTTGGTGATAGTAAATGATCCCATCTGGCAGGGTTCATCACCTTCTCTCATATTTTATGTTCACCAGTGTTTATTTACTTAATAACTACGGGTATAATATCTTGATATTATGAAACTAATTCTACTATCATAAAAGACATATTTACTTTAAGTTTCAAACAGAGAATGCATATATAACTAACACGAAGGACTCCTCTTCACTTGATTCAATTTTTATAGTCTTTTGTTTATGTTCCAAAATCTTAAAATCGATCCCAGTGTTATGTAGTAGAGAAAAAATTAGTTATATCCAGTTTACGTAAAGCTACGAGTGGTCGAAACCACACTTAGATCCTGGAATAAACTTACGAAGGTTTTTCCACTTAGTGTAGCTACCTGAATACCGACGTAGCCGCCACGAAGGCGCTAAGAAGGAAAACATTTGTAGCCAAGAAGGAAAACCTTCGTAAGTACCTTCCTGAATCTGGCCCCAGGACAGTTGCCATGACGTTAAAGACACAACATCTATATGCAGGGTATTACAGTACACTCGCTCCACAGTGAACCACAAAGCAGCACACCAGTAGATGGACTATTCACAGGGTGGAAGGGGCCACGAACCATCAAACAAGATCAGCAGAAATAAATCGGCCAGACTGCATATATGAGGCTCCGCTATTTTCAAGGTCACAGCGTACTTAGTAGGTCCGCGAGCTAAACTTGAAGTTAGTGGCATACGCATAAATACCTGGAGTCTGCTCAATACTCCCAACAAAACTGAAATACACAGGCAACAAACCGTAGTACTTGAGAGCTGGTGGAGAGATGTGCAATAGGCATGTTAATCATGAAGGCGTTCCTGGCACCATATCCTCCGTTCCTGGCCAGGCGAGGAGCTAGGCCTAAAACAGCTATAGTTGGTGCCACAACAATGCCCACTATTCCAACAGCTCCTTTGTTAATCCACAAAGTTTTTGTAATTAAAGTTTCTAACCCCCCCCCCCCTCAATCGTCAGAGCACTACTTCACATCAACTAATGTAGAAGTGGGAGAGTTAAGGCATCACTTAAAGCATCTACACTGAAAAGAGGCTGCATTGTTTCATGGTCACTATCGTCTCCGATCAAAGAAAAAGGCAATCACGGCTCAGCGGTTGTATGGCGCAAGAGCTATCTTCGGGTACCTGACATGTTTGGTTTAGGCCCAATAGGTGTGTGAGGAGGAGAGGCGTCCCTTCGCTGGCCAGCAGCAAGGCTACAAATGTCACTTTTAATTTACTAGTGCAGGTGATAACCAAGTTTCAGACCCACCTGGTGTGTGTGTGTGTCCCATATTGGCTATTAAGCTTCGTAAATGCAGCAAGTCCAATTACACCACCGACAACGAGCGCAAGCGCAGGGGAGGACCCCACAAACTTTCATCCCCTACGCAGCCTAAGCCTACACTGTCTCAGTAGAAAAAAGAAAGATCCTGAACCGACGCAGACGGGGTGGGTCTGTGTTACGGCCCTCTCGGGACGCAACGGGGTTCTCACTCTGATGTTGTTAGAGGAAGATATATGTATCCGTTCCCAAGCCAGTAGTGGCTATCAAGGGATGAGATCCGTGACGCAAGTAACTTAAAGGGAGTAGGGAAAGAAAGCCAAGAACTTAATATAATATAATGTTCACCATCACCGTTTAAATATATAGAATAAAAGAGTACACAAGGGGGAGGGGTATTAACACTTTACAAGGGGATCGTGCATAATCTAGTCTTCTGCTGAAGACTCTTGATTAAGAAGCTAGGTGCTGAGTCCGCGGTGCTTTCTTCGTGGCCTCAAGACGTGTCCTCTGAGAACGCCGAGCCTACCCTGGCCACAGGTCAGCCACAACACAGGTCCACTGGGGGCACCGTCGTGGAGGCCGTCAACCACACGTCCAGCAGGTCTGCTGGCAGGTACTGAGCCACCAAGGCTGGTACGGCCACTCCACGAACGATAAAAAGGGTACGCCCTAGACAGGAGTCTCGTGTGATATCACCAATCACCCTCCTGTCCTCAATACCCCAGTGGATTATCGTCTCCAACCGTCGGTCCCGGGTAAATCCTTTCACTGCCACTCCATTGGCAGGCTTAACACACCACAGTGTTCTTCCGGGGGGGACGACGTCACAACAGCTGCAGCAAACTTCACAGTATGGAGACTGGCTGCCTCGGGTAGACTGACTTCACCTTCAACACAGTGGTCCCAGGTCGGCTCTGTAAGCAGACACGTCATCAATAACTGGGACACTAATACACCACACTCACAGGCTCAGATACTAACGCCTGACGTATCCAGTCCATAGATGGCGCTGTCGTCGGAGCACCACCTCACCAGAGGTCAGGAGCGGCGGTGTTGAGCGCTGAACCAGACTGGAAACTGGTCCTCGAGGCCAGTACACGCTGTCCTCACCAGGTGTCGTCGACCGTTTGGCGGGGGTTTCGGGAGCTGACCCACAGATGGCGTGATTGTCACTGCTCCAGGCTCGGACGCTGGATCCGGGTTCGTAACAGTCTGTCCGCAAGATGCAGCTGCAAGATGGCTCTCTACTCGACTATGTAACCAGATACAAATTCCTTGGTCTTGAGGTCCCACTGTACAGCAGTGTTGTAGCTAGACTGGGTCGCCAACGTAGAGAGAGGCTCTGTGCTTTCAAGGCTGTGGCAGGCTACCATCCAAGGTATGGCACAATGGTGAGAATTGGCAAAATGATGTATCTCTCATATGTCAGATCTCCAATCGATTATGCTGCACCTATGCTTGCACTAGTGTCTGAGAAAATGCTTGAAGGGTTGGAAAAGATGCAAAACGAAGCCATGAGGATTATCCTCGGATGCCCCCGTACAACTATATCACTAAACACAAGGAAGGAACTGGATATTTCATATGTAAGTGATCGTATCACTGAAATTAATGCTTTAATTGGTACCAAGATGTTTAGGCTAACCCACCCTAACCCCTGCACTGAAGCCCTCCAAGCCTTCTTTCTTGAAGGTCAGAATCCCTCCAAATGAATTGCAAAAACCGCCACTGTTCTCAGAATGTATTATATTCATCACCTCTACCAAGATTGACAAAAACGACACTTTCCTGTCCCATGGGAGATTACACCTTTCCAAATTACGGGGTCCTCTCTTTTCCACCCAAGAAGCTGATTAAAGAACAAGCCTTGCTTCGATAGGAAACAAAGTTCAATGCCTTAAGCCAAATTGATGCTTTAGTCAGTGAGTGTTCCCTTTCCCAAATTGTTTACACTGATGGCTCCTTGCAACAGTCCCATGATGCAGCTGGAACTGCAGTTGTTGTGACAGGGAGAGATGGTTCCTTCTCCCATGAGTGTGGAGCGGGTCTAGGTAACTGGGCCTCCACTCTTCAAACAGAATTGGTTGCCATAATCATTGCACTCGAGCGCGTATATGAATCAAAAGTTGACACACTAATTGTAAGTGACTCCTTGTCATCCTTGACTACCTTCAGCTCCCCAAGACATAACTGTGACGTGCATATCTCTGAAGCTAGACACAGATATGGTGAAATAATCAATGATGGAGTCAGAGTTTGTCTCCTGTGGATTCCTTCCCAAATTGGTCTCCGAATGCATGATAGAACTAAGGCGTTAGCCAAGACTTTCACTCATAACAAGGAATTGATTACAATCTTGGACTGCCTTTGAGCAGCCTGAGGGCAGTAATATTCCGGGAACATCAACAAGATCTCGTAGACTTCATGTAAAAATAAAATTCACACCAGTTACTCCATCTGTCATCATTCAATTATGCAGGAAGTACCGCACGTCCATGGATCATCCAATAAGGTTAGCAGACCTCTAGATGTTACCACTGCTAGGCTTAGGCTCGGCTATAAGTACCACTGGGAGTTTGTAACATCTGCAGATGTAGATTTGACTAAATGTAAACTCTGTCAGCAGAACTACTCGCATACATTGCGTCATTATATAATGGAATGAAAAAAAATGCGAAATTCAGAGATAACACCATCAATAGAGTCCAAGAAATATGTAAGTACTTCATTCATAATGATGTACTGCCGGGAATCTAAGGGAAGTATCCAAAATTTGCTTACTAAAAGTAATGCATGCACATGACTGTAAAGCTGCCGCCCAGTTGGGTGGGAATGGAGCAAGACTAGTAACTGTGTGACTCACCATAGATGTAAAGTGCCTTGTATAGTGACTGTTGTGAACCTCTTGTTGAATCACTTGTGATATTAAAAGATTATCGGTGTGTGTATATGTATTTATGTAAATGATTATATATATATATATATATATATATATATATATATATATATATATATATATATATATATATATATATATATATATATATATATATATATATATTTATAATAATATATGCTCTATATAGCCACTCTGAAGAAAGTGGCTCTATAGAGCAAAATAAAAACGAAGGGGGTGAACGAAACACCATTTCCTTCACCAATGTATTATATTATCACCGTTAAAAGAATATATGTAGCAAAATAAATAGACTTACTACACGAATATTTACAATAGTGTCGCTTCCGCATAGGACACTCAAAACACACACAATGCAGTGTTCGTTAAGCCCAGTGTTTCCAACACACTCGGTACCTTTTTCCAACTGTACTGAGAAGCACTGGCGAGTTTCACTGTGTACGTGGGTCGATGCACAGACAGTGTCACGAGGTGCCTCTACCCCACTATAGCCCCCCAACTGCACGCTGGCAGAGGACTTCAACCACACGCTGCACAGGGTCACGCCACTATGTACAGGGGTAGTTATCCCCTGGCAGGAGTCCCTAGCGGCAGGCTAGCAGCACTTCACAATAGGGACCTCCTTGTCGTCAGGTACTCCCCCAAGCCAATTCTCGGGTACGCCGGTCTCTATCCACACTGCGAAATCCAACAGCCAACACACTGCCGAGATCAGCGGCGGCTTCTGGGGTCTTCTTCTAGGACCAAGCGGAGATTACTAGGATCACACAAGGTAAATTGCCATCCTTGAGGTTATCTTGAGGAGTTGATTTCGGGGCTTTAGTGTCCCCGCGGCCCGGTCCTTGACCAGGCCTCCACCCCCAGGAAGCAGCCCGTGACAGCTGACTAACACCCAGGTACCTATTTACTGCTAGGTAACAGGGGCATTCAGGGTGAAAGAAACTTTGCCCATTTGTTTCTGCCTCGTGCGGGAATCGAACCCGCGCCACAGAATTACGAGTCCTGCGCGCTATCCACCAGGCTACGAGGTGAACCACTGCTCAGTACCACTCACAGTACAATCCTCAGTACCACTGCTGCCCCACGTCACTTCTATGGACACAGACACATCATCAGTTAAATGGAAGGTACTAGTGAAACCAGGAAGTAATACTTACTCACTGGGGAATTGACATCGTGCTCCGTAGCACAACAGATGGCGCTGGTCTGGAGCCGCCACCTCACCACCCAGCAAACACAAATCATCTACACAACGTTCGCCTATCTCTTCCCATAGGTGTGGGAATGATTTGCATTGAGAATGGTGCAGGAGAGCCTTTGAGAAACTTTTACTCAAAAAATCCAAACACAAAGGTTTAATTATAAATTGTTTTTCTACAATTATTTTCTTCCAAATGTAAAACAAATAGTTTTTACATGTTTAAATATAAAATTTATGGTGTTTTTTTGTAAAATTCATTAATAAATTGTGAATGATATATATTGGCTGAGTGAAACCTTTAAAATCCATTTAGTTATAGTATGAACAGAAAAAAGTAGTTTTCCAAATTTTCTAAAAATCGCTCTTTTTAACACAATTTGACTCCTTATGCATTCCACTAAACACTAATATCATGTTTAAATATATAATTTATGTATTATTCCCTAAGATAATTTATATAAATTATAAAAGTTGCTGGAAAGTGGTGAGAAAGAATCTGAAAACGTTTTTTTTTGTCTTATATTGGCGTGTTCTTATTAACTAGAGTGAGTAAGAGTGAGCGAGAGTGGGTAAGAGTGAGTAAGAGTGACTGAAGGTGAGTGAGAGTGCCAGAGAGTGTGTAAGTGTGAGTAAGAGTGAGTATAAGTAAGAGTGACTGAGAGTGAGTAAGAGTGACAGAGTGAGTAAGAGTGAGAGTAAGGGTGACAGAATGAGTAAGAGAGAGTAAAGTGATTGAGAGTAAGGGTGAGTATGAGAGTAAGAGTGATTGAGAGTTGGAGTGAGAGTAAGAGTGATTGAGAGTTAGTGAGAGTAAGAGTGATTGAGAGTAAGAGTGATTGAGAGTAAGAGTGATTGGGAGTAAGAGTGATTGAGAGTAGGAGTTAGAGTGAGAGTAGGAGTAAGAATGAGAATAAGAGTGATTGAGAGTAAGAGTGAGTAAGAGTAAGAATGAGAGTAAGAGTGATTGAGAGTAAGAGTGATTGAGAGTAAGAGTGATTGAGAGTAAGAGTGATTGGGAGTAAGAGTGATTGGGAGTAAGAGTAAGAGTGAGAGTAAGAGTAAGAATGAGAATAAGAGTGATTGAGAGTAAGAGTGATTGGGAGTAAGAGTAAGAGTAAGAATGAGAGTAGGAGTGATTGAGAGCAGGAGTGATTGGGAGTAGGAGTGATTGGGAGTAAGAGTGATTGAGAGTAAGAGTAATTGAGAGTAAGAGTATGAGAGTAAGAGTGAGAGAGTGAGTATGAATGGGTAAGGGTGACTGAGAGTGAGTAAGAGTGACAGAGTAAGAATGACAAAGTAAGAGTGATAGAGAGTAAGAGTGACAGAGAGTAAGAGTGACAGAGAGTAAGAGTGACAGAGTAAGAGGGACAGAGAGTAAGAGTGACAGAGAGTAAGAGTGACAGAGAGTAAGAGTGACAGAGAGTAAGAGTGACAGAGTAAGAGTGAGTATGAGAGTGAGTAAGGATGACTGAGAGAAAGAGTGAGTAATAGTGCGTAAGAGTGATTGAGAGTTAGAGTGAGAGTAAGAGTGATTGAGAGTTAGTGAGAGTAAGAGTGATTGAGAGTAAGAGTGATTGAGAGTAAAAGTGATTGAGAGTAAGAGTGATTGAGAGTAAGAGTGATTGGGAGTAAGAGTGATTGAGAGTAAGAGTGATTGGGAGTAAGAGTGATTGGGAGTAGGAGTAAGAATGAGAATAAGAGTGATTGAGAGTAAGAGTGAGTAAGAGTAAGAATGAGAGTAAGAGTGATTGAGAGTAAGAGTGATTGAGAGTAAGAGTGATTGAGAGTAAGAGTGATTGGGAGTAAGAGTGATTGGGAGTAAGAGTAAGAGTGAGAGTAAGAATGAGAATAAGAGTGATTGAGAGTAAGAGTGATTGGGAGTAAGAGTAAGAATGAGAGTAGGAGTGATTGAGAGTAGGAGTGATTGGGAGTAGGAGTGATTGGGAGTAAGAGTGATTGAGAGTAAGAGTGACAGAGAGTAAGAGTGACAGAGAGTAAGAGTGACAGAGTAAGAGTGACAGAGAGTAAGAGTGACAGAGAGTAAGAGTGACAGAGTAAGAATGACAGAGAGTAAGAGTGACAGAGTAAGAGTGACAGAGTAAGAGTGACAGAGAGTAAGAGTGACAGAGAGTAAGAGTGACAGAGAGTAAGAGTGACAGAGTAAGAGTGAGTATGAGAGTGAGTAAGGATGACTGAGAGTAAGAGTGAGTAATAGTGCGTAAGAGTGATTGAGAGTAAGAGTGAGTAATAGTGTGTAAGAGTGATTGAGAGTAAGAGTGAATAATAGTGCGTAAGAGTGATTGAGAGTGAGAGTGATTATGAGAGAATTAAGAGTGTGAGGTGTGGGAGGGTAGCAGGCCAGCAAAGCAGGATGTGTGGTCACAGGCGAGGCCTAGGCCTCGTGATCTCTAATGTTGGTTTTTATATATATGTTGGATTTTTTGTCCTGTTTCAAATGATAATTATTTAGCAGGAATGTAATAAGATATTGCACAGTATTAATGTGACAATAATATATGCATTATTTCCTTGATAATCAAACTTGTTGTTCAAAGATAATATACAATCTTTGAAGGAAACATTTTGAGAGCGCAAGCTGGCAACACTGTTCTGGTGGTGAGAGAGACATGGTTAGTTGTGCTCAGACCTTCAGTGGTGAAGGGTGTGTCCCAGCTGGTCGCCGCCAGCCGCCACCCGCCACCCACCACCAGCCGCCACCCGCCACCCGCCACCACCCACCACCCACCACCCACCACCAGCCGCAACCTGCCACCACCCACCACCAGCCGCCACCCGCCACCCGCCACCACCCACCACCCGCCACCAGCCGCCACCTGCCACCACCCACCACCAGCCGCCACCCGCCACCACCCACCACCAGCCGCCACCCGCCACCACCTGCCACCCACAACCAGCCGCCACCACCCACCACCAGCCGCCACCCGCCACCACCCGCCACCCACCACCAGCCGCCACCCGCCACCACCCACCACCAGCCGCCACCCGCCACCGGCCACCGCCACCTTCCACCGCCACTCACCACCCGCCGCCACCACCCACCACCCGCCGCCACCACCCACCACCAGCCGCCACCCGCCACCAGCCACCGCCACCCACCACCGCCACCCGCCGCCACCACCCACCACCACCAGCCGCCGCCGCCACCACCACCACCGCCGCCACCACCCATCACCGCCGCCGCCACCACCACCCACCACCACCGCCGCCACCACCCATCACCGCCGCCGCCGCCACCACCCACCACCACCAGCCGCCGCCGCCGCCACCACCACCCACCACCACCGCCGCCAGCACCCATCACCGCCGCCGCCACCACCACCCACCACCACCGCCGCCACCACCCATCACCGCCGCCGCCACCACCACCCACCACCACCGCCGCCACCACCCATCACCGCCGCCGCCGCCACCACCACCCACCACCACCGCCGCCACCACCCATCACCGCCGCCGCCGCCACCACCCACCACAGCCGCCGCCGACACCACCGCCACCACCCACCACAGCCGCCACCACCACCCACCACCACCACCACCACCCACCACCGCCGCCACCACCAGCCGCCACAAGCCGCCACCGCCCGCCACCGCCCGCCACCTGCCGCCATCACCACCACCACCACCACCAGCCGCCATCACCGCCACCAGCCGCCACCAGCTGCCACCACCACCAGCCGCCACCACCACCACCACCAGCCGCCATCACCGCCACCAGCTGCCACCACCACCAGCCGCCATCACCGCCACCAGCTGCCACCACCACCAGCCGCCACCACCAGCCGCCACCACCGCCACCACCACCTGCCACCAGCCGCCACCACCGCCCGCTATCAGCCGTCACCGCCCGTTGCCACAGTCGCCACCGCCAGCCGCCACCACCGCCGCCACCACCCATCACCGCCGCCGCCGCCACCACCCACCACAGCCGCCGCCGACACCACCGCCACCACCCACCACAGCCGCCACCACCACCCACCACCACCACCACCACCCACCACCGCCGCCACCACCAGCCGCCACAAGCCGCCACCGCCCGCCACCGCCCGCCACCAGCCGCCATCACCACCACCACCAGCCGCCATCACCGCCACCAGCCGCCACCAGCTGCCACCACCACCAGCCGCCACGACCACCACCACCAGCCGCCATCACCGCCACCAGCTGCCACCACCACCAGCCGCCACCACCAGCCGCCACCACCGCCACCACCAGCTGCCACCACCGCCACCACCACCTGCCACCAGCCGCCACCACCGCCCGCTATCAGCCGTCACCGCCCGTTGCCACAGTCGCCACCGCAAGCCGCCACCGCCAGCTGCCACCAGCCCCCCCCACCGCCGATCGTCACCACCCATCACAGCCGCCGCCGCCCGCCACCGCCCGCCACCGCCCGCCACCACCCACCACAGCCGCCACCACCCACCACCCGCCGCCACCACCCACCACCACCAGCCGCCGCCGCCACCCACCACCCGCCGCCACCACCCACCACCACCAGCCGCCGCCGCCACCCACCACCACCGCCGCCACTACCCACCACCACCAGCCGCCGCCGCCACCACCACCCACCACCACCGCCGCCACCACCCACCACCACCAGCCGCCGCCGCCACCACCACCCACCACCCGCCGCCGCCACTGTCCGCCCGCCGCCGCCACTGTCCACCACCGCCGCCAAAGCCGCCACGGTCCGCCCGCCGCCACTATCCGCCACAGCCGCCACTGTCCGCCCGCCGCCACTGTCCGCCCGCCGCCACTGTCCGCCCGCCACCACTATCCGCCACCGCCGCCACTGTCCTCCCGCCGCCACTGTCTGCCCGCCGCCGCCCTGTCCGCCCGCCGCCACTGTCCGCCCGCCGCCACTATCCGCCACCGCTGCCACTGTCCGCCCGCCGCCACTGTCCGCCCGCCGCCACTATCCGCACCGCCGCCACTGTCTGCACGACGCCACTGTCCGCCCGCTGCCACTATCCGCCACCGCCGCCACTGTCCGCCCGCCGCCACTGTCCGCCCGCCGCCACTATCCGCCCGCCGCCGCTATCCGCCACCGCTGCCACTGTCCGCCCGACGCCACTGTCCGCCCGCCGCCACTATCCGCCACCGCCGCCACTGTCCGCCCGCCGCCACTATCCGCCACCGCCGCCACTGTCCGCCCGCCGCCACTGTCCGCCCGCCGCCACTGTCCGCCCGCCGCCACTATCCGCCACTGCCGCCACTGTCCGCCACAGCCGCCACTCTCCGCCGTACAGCCTCCCCTCTCTCCGTTAGTAAATAATTATAATTGTTAGTAAATAATAAAAGAAATATAAATTATTAGATTTTTTTTACCCTTAAATTGGTTTTAATATTTAAATTGAAAATAATAATATAATATAAAATATAATAAAAATAATATAATATAAAATATAATTTAATTTCAAGAAATTTAACTTTAAACACAAAGATGTGAAAAGGGTTCAGATTATTGGCTCAAACCTTTCATAAGAGATTCATATTGGTATATGAATGGATTATGAATGACTCATGTTAGGAGTGTAAAGTTGCCACAACATCTCAAATTAGGGTTAGATACATATGTCTTGGTTATAAGTTTTGGAAACCTATTTAAGTCCACACACAATATCGTATCTGATACGATAAAACAAACGTTTCCAATACTTTCAAATACTTTCCAGATATGTTGTGGCAACCTAAAATTGTTTGCTGGGCAGAGGTTATCCACAGCGACCTCTGTCTGACCAAGGCAGGAATCTTGAACCACTTGTTACGATCACACCACCACCAAAAGAAGTCGTTGCCTACATAGCGTCCAATGTGAGGGAAGTTTGGGTGCGGACTCGTAGATGGCAGTGGAACTGCCACTCTACCCCCCCTGACAAGGGTGACGTAACAATGTATATAGTGTTACAGATGCATGTGTACTCACCTATTTGTGCTTACGGGGATTGAGCTCTGGCTCTTTGATCCCGCCTCTCAACTGTCAATCAACTGGTGTACGGGTTCATGAGCCTACTGGGCTGTATCGTATCTTCACTTGAAACTGTGTATGGAGTCAGCCTCCACCACATCACTTCCTAATGCATTCCATTTGTCAACCACTGACACTAAAAAAAAGTTCTTTCTGACGTCTCAATGGCTCATTTAGGCACTCAATTTCCACCTGTGTCCCCTAGTGCATGTGCCCCTTGTGTTAAATAGACTGTCTTTATCTACCCTTTCAATTCCTCTGAGAATCTTGTATGTGGTGATAATGTCCCCCTCTAACACTTCTGTCTCCCAGTGATGTGAGGTTTAATTCCCGTAGTCTCTCCACGTAGCTCATACCCCTCAGCTCGGGTACTAGTCTGGTGGCAATCCTATGAACCTTTTCCAATTTAGTCTTATGCTTGACTAGATTTGGATGCCATGCTGGAGCTGCATACTCCCAGATTGGTCTGACATATATGGTTTACAAAGTTCTAAAAGATTCCTTACACAAGTTTCTAAAGGCCGTTCTTTTGTTAACCAACCTGGCGTATGCCGCTGTGTGTGTACTCACCTATTTGTTCTTGCGGGAGTTGAGCTTTCACAAATAGGTGAGCACACACACAGTGGCATATGCCAGGTTGGCTAACATAAGAACGGTGTGTGTGTGTGTGTGTGTGTGTGTGTGTGTGTGTGTGTGTGTGTGTGTGTGTGTGTGTGTGTGTGTGTGTGTGTTGTGTGTGAGTACTCACCTAATTGTACTTGCGGGGGTTGAGCTCTGGCTCTTTGGTCCCGCCTCTCAACCGTCAATCAACAGGTGTACAGGTTCCTGAGCCTATTGGGCTCTATCATATCTACATTTCAAACTGTGTATGGAGTCAGCCTCCACCACATCACTTCCTAATGCATTCCATTTGTCAACCACTCTGGCACTAGAAAAGTTCTTTCTAATATCTCTGTGGCTCATTTGGGCACTCAGTTTCCACCTGTGTCCCCTAGTGCGTGTGCCTCGTGTGTTAAATAGCCTGTTTTTATCTACCCTATCAATTCCCTTCAGAATCTTGAATGTGGTGATCATGTCCCCCCTAACTCTTCTATCTTCCAGCGAAGTGAGGTTTAATTCCCGTAGTCTCTCCTCGTAACTCATACCTCACAGCTCGGGTACTAGTCTGGTGGCAAACCTTTGAACCTTTTCCAGTTTAGTCTTATCCTTGACTAGATATGGACTCAATGCTGGGGCTGCATACTCCAGGGTTGGCCTGACATATGTGGTATACAAAGTTCTGAATGATTCCTTACACAAGTTTCTGAATGCCGTTCTTATGTTGGCCAGCCTGGCATATGCCGCTGATGTTATCCTCTTGATTTGGGCTGCAGGAGACAGGTCTGGCGTGATGTCACCCCCAAGTCTTTTTCTCTCTCTGACTCTTGAAGGATTTCATCTCCCAGATGATACCTAGTATCTGGCCTCCTGCTCCGTACACCTATCTTCATTACATTACATTTGAGCAACCAAGCTGCCAAGCATGCAACTGTAACCCGTAAGGCAAACGTAGAACTAGCCAGGACAGCTAACTGGGAAAGGAAATGGAGGATCACCACTAACCCAGAAAAGATCCAATTAAGCACTGTCGGCTGTATGGCCTTCTGAATCGAAAATGAGGGGGGGGGGGGGATAGGAATCAGGGGTGAACCCATAGTCATCTCAAACTCCAACACAGTGCTCGGTTACAACTTCAACAGGCTACTCAACTCCTCCCAGTACGTATCTCAGAAGACAGCGATGGCCCGGGGCTCACTGGCGAGGCTCTTCCGCTTCAAGCAAGCCCCATCCCACATCAAGCTCCACCTGTACAGAATGATCATAAGGCCTAGCCTGGAATACCCTTACGTCCCCCTGAACCTCACCAACAAATCCAACATGCTGAAGATCCAACGAGTACAAAACAAAGCACTTCGCTTTGCGGAGGGCCTGACTCTGATGGACAGGGTAAGAACTGACCAAATCCATGAGACGCTCAACATGAAGCCAATGAACATTAGGCTCAGCTACCTGGCCAGAAGACAGCTGTACCGTATGAAAAACATGTATGTCCCAGACCCCGAAGATCCCTACGTAGCAGAAAACACCACCAGCGACTACGAGATCCACGAACCACCACACAGAACCACAAGAATCACTCTCTAACAAAAAGTGATCAGACACATCCATGATGAGGCCTTCCCAAGACCTCAAATACTAAGCGGCCTGCCAGACGACCCAGATGAGTGGCCCATCCCGGACCCGATCTACACCAAATGAAGAATAAATAAAAAAATAAATAAATAAAAAAAAAACCTTTGTTGTGCTATCAGAAGTGTAACTACACTGATGTTGCTAAGATTAACCTCCTTCAGCCAACTCCATCGGCTCTAGTGCATTAGGACACCAGCAAGGTCACAAACACTAGCCCCCCCCAGCCAATGTACTGACAACGCAACATAACACATACGCAAACAAACAACACATACACATATGTCAACCCATGGTGGACAGGCCACCGAACTTTCAAACCTCCTCTCTCTCTACACCCGCATCCTCTTCCTGAATTTCATCTCCCCATCCCTCTACCTCCCACATCCTTTCCAATCCCTTTGGACATCAAAGCTTGGGTTAAACTCTAACAACCATTTGTTTGACCATTCTTTCAGCTTGTCTAGGTCTTCTTGAAGCCTCAAGCAGTCCTCCTGTCTTAATCCTTCTCATAATTTTGGCATCATCAGCAAACATTGAGATAAATGAATCTATACCCTCTGGAAGATCATTTACATATATCAGAAACAAGATAGGACCGAGTACAGAGCCCTGTGGGACTCCACTGGTGACTTCCCGCCAATCGGAGGTCTCATCCCTCACCGTAACTCTCTGCTTCCTATTGCTTAGGTACTCCCTTATCCACTGGAGCACCTTACCAGCTACACCTGCCTATCTCTCCAGCTTATGTACCAGCCTCTTATGCGGTACTGTGTCAAAGGCTTTTCGTCAATCCAAGAAAATGCAGTTCACCCAGCCCTCTCTTTCTTGCTTAATCTTTGTCACCAGGTTGTAGAATTCTATTAAGCCAGTCAGGCAAGATTTACCCTCCCTGAACCCATGTTGGCGATTTGTCAAGAAGTCCCTTCTCTCCAGATGTGTTACTAGGTCTTTTCTCACGATCTTCTCCATCACCTTGCATGGTATACAAGTCAAGGACACTGACCTGTAGTTCAATGCCTCTTGCCTGTCACCCTTTTTGTATATTGGGACCACATTCGCTGTCTTCCATATTTCTGGTAGGTCTCCCGTCTCCAGTGACCTACTATACACTATGGAGAGTGGCAAGCAAAGTGCCTCTGCACACTCTTTCAGTACCCATGGCGAGATCCCGTCTGGACCAACAGCCTTTCTAACATCCAGGTCCAGCAGGTGTCTCTTGACCTCCTCTCTCGTAATTTCAAACTCTTCCAAGGCCGCCTGGTTTACTTCCCTTTCTCCTACCACAGTGACCTCATCTTGTTCTGTTGTGAAGACCTCTTGGAACCTCTTGTTGAGTTCATCACACACCTCTTTGTCATTCTCTGTATACCTGTCCTCGCCTGTTCTAAGTTTCACTGCCTGTTCTTTCACTGTTGTTTTCCTTCTGATGTGACTGTGGAGTAGCTTTGGTTCGGTCTTGGCTTTGTTTGCTATATCATTTTCATAACTTTTCTCAGCTTCTCTTCTCGCCCTGACATACTCATTCCTGGTTCTCTGGTATCTCTCTCTCTCTGGTGTTCTGTTATTCCAGAAGCTCCTCCACGCCCTTTTGTTCAGTTTCTTTGCTTCCATAGATGCCCTATTATACCATGGATTCTTCTTTTGCTTCTCGGATTTTTCCTTTTGGACCTGGATGTATCTGCTTACTGCCTCCTGACACTTTTGGGTGACATAGTCCATCATATCTTGTACAGACTTAGCTCTGAGGTCTGTGTCCCAAGGTATTTCCCTTAGGAAGCTTCTCATCTCCTCATAATTTCCCTTTCAGTATGCCAGCCTTTTGTTTCCTAGTTCTTTTTTTGGGGGGATAATTCCTAGCTCTACCAGGTACTCAATGTTCAATACACTGTGATCACTCATTCCCAAGGGCGCTTCCATCTTGACTTCCCTTATATCCCACTCATTTAGGGTAAATATCAGATCAAGCATTGCTGGTTCATCCTCTCCTCTCATTCTTGTTGGATCCTTGATGTGCTGGCTTAGAAAGTTTCTTGTTGCCACGTCCAGCAGCTTAGCTCTCCACGTTTCTGGTCCTCCATGCGGGTCTCTGTTCTTCCAATCTATGTTCCCATGGTTGAAGTCTCCCATGATTAGGAGTCCAGATCTATTTCTGCTAGCAACAGAAGCTGCTCTCTCTATTATGTTAATGGTGGCCATATTGTTTCTATCATATTCCTGTCTGGGTCTTCTGTCATTTGGTGGCGGATTATATATACCTACGACTATAATTTTTTGCCCTCCAGTTGTTATTGTTCCTATTATGTAGTCACTGAAACCTTCACATCCCTGAACAACCAACTCCTCAAAATCCCAGGCTTTTCTTACCAGCAGAGCTACACCACCCTCACCTCTTCCTTCTCTCTCTTTCCTCATAACATAATAGTCCTGTGGAAACACTGCATTTGTTATAGTTTTCGTGAGCTTTGTTTCTGTGAGAGCTATTATTTCTGGGTTTTCCTCTAGTACCCATTCTCCAAGTTCATTTGCTTTATTTGTAATACCGTCTATGTTAGTGTACATTGCCTTGAGGCTCGCTTTCTTCTGTGTGTTTGTGTGTGTTGCATACACAGTTTCAAGTGTAGATATGATAGAGCCCAATAGGCTCAGGAACCTATACACCTGTTGATTGACGGTTGAGAGGTGCGACCAAAGAGCTCAACCCCCACAAGCATAACTAGGTGAGTACACACACACACACACACACACACATGCAAAACAAACATTTTAGAATTCTATGATAAAGTAACAAGGATAAAGCAGGACAGAGAAGGTTGGGCAAACTGCATATATCTTGACTGCCAAAAGGCCTTTGATACAGTACTGCACATGAGACTGCTATACAAACTTGAGAGGCAGGCAGGAGTAAGCGGAAAGGCCTTTGCATGGGTAAGGAACTACCTAACAGGAAGGAGCCAAAGGGTAATGGTAAGGGGCGAGAAGTCGGACTGGCGAACAGTAACGAGTGGAGTACCTCAAGGATCGGTGCTGGGACCAATCTTCTTTCTAATTTACATAAATGATATGTTTACAGGAGTGGAATCCTACATATCAATGTTTGCAGATGACGCAAAATTAATGAGAAGAGTTGTGACAGATGGGGGATTGTAGGATCCTCCAAGAGGACTTAAACAGGTTGCAGAGATGGTCAGGGAAATGGCTACTGGAGTTCAACACGAGTAAATGTAAAGTTATGGAAATTGGATCAGGTGATAGGCGACCAAAGAGACAGTACACAATGAAGGGAAACTGCCTACCTATAACGATTCGAGAAAGAGACCTGGGAGTGGACCTAATCTAACTCCTGAGGCACATATAAATAGGATAACGACAGCAGCGTACTCTACACTGGTGAAAATTAGAACTTCATTCAGAAACCTAAGTGAGGAGGATTTTAGGGCGGTTTACACTGCCTACGTGAGACCAGTCTTAGAGTATGCCGCGCCATCATGGAGTCCCCACCTGAAGAAACACAAAGAAGCTGGAGAAGTTTCAGAGGTTTGCGACGAGGCTTGTCCGAGAGTTACGAGAGTTACGAGGGATGGGATATGAAGAGTGTCTGAAGGAACTGAACCTTACGACACTAGAGAAAAGAAAGGAGAGAGGAGATATGATAGG
This sequence comes from Procambarus clarkii, assembly GCF_040958095.1. Classification (NCBI taxonomy): domain Eukaryota; kingdom Metazoa; phylum Arthropoda; class Malacostraca; order Decapoda; family Cambaridae; genus Procambarus; species Procambarus clarkii. The sequence goes on from NC_091223.1 coordinate 5,480,982, forward strand.
GACATTTAAAATACTCAGGGGAATTGACAAAGTGGAAATAGATGAAATATTCACACGTAATAATAACAGAACGAGGGGACATGGGTGGAAACTGGAAACTCAGATGAGTCACAGAGATGTTAGGAAATTTTCTTTTAGCGTGAGAGTAGTGGAAAAATGGAACGCACTCGGGGAACAGGTTGTGGAAGCAAACTCTATTCATAATTTTAAAATTAGGTGTGATAGGGAAATGGGACAGGAGTCATTGCTGTAAACAACCGAGGGCTGGAAAGGCGGGATCCAAGAGTCAATGGAAGATCCTGCAAGCACAAATAGGTGAGTACACACACACACACACACACACACACACACACACACACACACACACACACACACACACACACACACACACACACACACACACACACACACACAGTTGTAGGGCGCTTCAGTGGATAAGGGAGTACCTAAACAATAGGAAGCAGAGAGTTACAGTGAGGGGTGAGACCTCAGACTGGCGGGAAGTCACCAGTGGAGTACCACAGGGCTCTGTACTTGGACCTATCCTGTTTCTGATATACGTAAATAATCTCCCAGAGGGTATAGACTCATTCCTCTCAATGTTTGCTGACGACGCCAAAATTATGAGAAGGATTAAGACAGAGGAGGACAGCTTGAGGCTTCAAGAAGACCTGGACAAGCTGCAGGAATGGTCGAACAAATGGCTGTTAGAGTTTAACCCAAGTAAATGTAATATAATGAAGATAGGTGCAAGCACAACTAGGTGAGTACAACTAGGTGAGTACACACACACACACACACACACACACACACACACACACACACACACACACACACACACACACACACACACACACACACACACACAGAAAACCCAGACATAATAGCTCTCTGGATCAAAGGCCTTTTGGCAGTCAAGATATATGCAGTTTGCCCAACCTTCTCTGTCCTGCTTTATCCTTGTTACTTTATCATAGAATTCTAAAATGTTTGTTTTGCATGTGTGTGTGTGTGTGTGTGTGTGTACTCACCTAGTTATGCTTGTGGGGGTTGAGCTCTTTGGTCGCACCTCTCAACCGTCAATCAACAGGTGTATAGGTTCCTGAGCCTATTGGGCTCTATCATATCTACACTTGAAACTGTGTATGCAACACACACAAACACACAGAAGAAAGCGAGCCTCAAGGCAATGTACACTAACATAGACGGTATTACAAATAAAGCAAATGAACTTGGAGAATGGGTACTAGAGGAAAACCCAGAAATAATAGCTCTCACAGAAACAAAGCTCACGAAAACTATAACAAATGCAGTGTTTCCACAGGACTATTATGTTATGAGGAAAGAGAGAGAAGGAAGAGGTGAGGGTGGTGTAGCTCTGCTGGTAAGAAAAGCCTGGGATTTTGAGGAGTTGGTTGTTCAGGGATGTGAAGGTTTCAGTGACTACATAATAGGAACAATAACAACTGGAGGGCAAAAAATTATAGTCGTAGGTATATATAATCCGCCACCAAATGACAGAAGACCCAGACAGGAATATGATAGAAACAATATGGCCACCATTAACATAATAGAGAGAGCAGCTTCTGTTGCTAGCAGAAATAGATCTGGACTCCTAATCATGGGAGACTTCAACCATGGGAACATAGATTGGAAGAACAGAGACCCGCATGGAGGACCAGAAACGTGGAGAGCTAAGCTGCTGGACGTGGCAACAAGAAACTTTCTAAGCCAGTACATCAAGGATCCAACAAGAATGAGAGGAGAGGATGAACCAGCAATGCTTGATCTGATATTTACCCTAAATGAGTGGGATATAAGGGAAGTCAAGATGGAAGCGCCCTTGGGAATGAGTGATCACAGTGTATTGAACTTTGAGTACCTGGTAGAGCTAGGAATTATCCCCCCAAAAAAAGAACTAGGAAACAAAAGGCTGGCATACTGAAAGGGAAATTATGAGGAGATGAGAAGCTTCCTAAGGGAAATACCTTGGGACACAGACCTCAGAGCTAAGTCTGTACAAGATATGATGGACTATGTCACCCAAAAGTGTCAGGAGGCAGTAAGCAGATACATCCCGGTCCAAAAGGAAAAATCCGAGAAGCAAAAGAAGAATCCATGGTATAATAGGGCATCTATGGAAGCAAAGAAACTGAACAAAAGGGCGTGGAGGAGCTTCTGGAATAACAGAACACCAGTGTTACGGCCCTCTCAGGACGCAACGGGGTTCTTACTCTGATGTCGTTAGAGGAAGATATATATATCCGACCCCAAGCCAGTAGAGGCTTTCAAGGGATGCGATCCGTGACGCAAGTAACTTAAAGGGAGTATGGAAAGACAGCTAAGAAACTTAATATAATATAATGTTCACCATCACCGTTTAAATATGTAGAATAAAAGAGTACACAAGGGGGAGGGGTATTAACACTTTACAAGGGGATCAACACTGTAGTCTTCTGCTGGAGACTATGGATCCTCGAAGCTAGGTGCTGAGTCCGCGGTGCTTTCTTCGTGGCCTCAAGACGTGTCCTCTGAGAACGCCGAGTCTACCCTGGCCACAGGTCAGCCACAACACAGGTCCACTGGGGGCACCGTCGTGGAGGCCGTCAACCACACGTCCAGCAGGTCTGCTGGCAGGTACTGAGCCACCAAGGCTGGTACGGCCACTCCACGAACGATAAAAGGGGTACGCCCTAGACAGGAGTCTCGTGTGATATCACCAATCACCCTCCTGTCCTCAATACCCCAGTGGATTATCGTCTCCAACCGTCGGTCCCGGGTAAATCCTTCCACTGCCACTCCACTGGCAGGCTTAACACACCACAGTGTTCTTCCGGGGGGACGACGTCACGACAGCTGCAGCAAACTTCACTGTATGGAGACTGGCTGCCTCGGGTAGACTGACTCCACCTTCAACACAGTGGTCCCAGGTCGGCTCTGTAAACAGACACGTCATCAATAACTGGGACACTAATACACCACACTCACAGGCTCAGATACAAACGCCCGACATATCCACTCCATAGATGGCGCTGTCTTCGGAGCACCACATCACCAGAGGTCAGGAGCGGCGGTGTTGAGCGCTGAACCAGACTGGAAACTGGTCCTCGAGGCCAGTACACGCTGCCCTCACTAGGTGTCGTCGTTCGTTTGGCGGGGGTTTCGGGAGCTGAACCACAGATGGCGTGTTTGTCACTGCTCCAGGCTAGGACGCTGGATCCGGGTTCGTAACACCTCCCCACCAAAAAGAATTTGGTTTGGGGTTCTATAAAAAACACAAACCAAATTAGCAGGGCGACACAACTCCAAATGGACTTACTTATACTATGAACTGGAGTGATGAGGCTGTCTTGTCCACAGAACTTTTCTACTAGCCATTTCCGGCACAACGGGAACTTGCAGATAGAAGGCAATGATCTGCCTGACGTAATCTTCCACGTCTCCACTGCGATGTCAAGCAGGGGCGTCATCTCACATCCCTCGAGTACGGATTGGTTTCGACGCGATCTGGGGTGACTCGACACTTTCCTATGTCGTGGCACCGATGATGGCTGACCACAGACGGCATTTCTGGTGCCAGTCCGATGGTCCTTCAGGGAGACAGGAACCTGGAATACAGGGGTCTGATAATTCAGAGTGATAGCGACCGCGAGTAAAACAGTACTTACAGCATACTCTACTAGGTCCACACCTAGTCCCAACGGGGCTGTTCGTACGTCGCAGGTGGCATTCGCTCTGCCACCGTCAGGTCGACCAACGTTCCACATAACGCTGCATTGAGGCTCAGCAGTCACGCGGGGGGTGTCAACCTGTCGGAAACAGTCACTCACATTATCACATGTCGTACCTCCTGTATCATCTATTACCTCCCAGGTCCCTTCTTCAACTGCAACACTTACAGTACAACTCTCCAATCCCTGGGACCTCTTCTCGATGTTCACGGGAGCCATCATCCTTCGGGTCGTCCACTGATCCTTACTGAGAACACAGAGAGAACATAGGAGAACAAAACAAAATACCGATAGGAAACATTTGGTAAGTCGAGGGATAAGTTTCCTGAGCTTGTCATGTCCATAGCCGGCACCATCCACTAGCCTGGCTTGGACCAAAGAGGGCACTAGACCTTTAGAACATACCTCACATACCTCTGACGTCTGGGGAATCTCTGGCTGGTCCACTACACGCTGTAACTTGCCATACCGCAAGCACACCTCAGCCTTCGCTCCAGACTCGTTGGTATCCGTGGGTGTCTGCACACGAGGCCTCTCTTCTAGCTCAGGTACCTCTGCCTTCTTAGCCTCATGTTCCTTGTCGAGAGAAGTCTCTGCTAGAATATCATCGATCTGCGGGTGAGAGGACAAATTAAATATGTTTAAATCCGGGTCTGTCTTTACCTGGACATTACCATTGCCGGTAGACACCTCTGACTGTGCTGTTCCGGTAGCCTCGTCCGCAACCTTGGGATGATTGGTGCTCCAATCAGTCACCAAGTCGTTGGCTAGTACCACGTCAATCCCAGCCACAGGGAGGGTATCGACTACTGCCAACGCACATGTGCCGCTGAAATAAGGCGAGTCGAGATGTACTGGCACTAAGGGGGCGATGTACTGGGTCCTTGGAAACCCAACCAGGATAACCTCTGGTCTCCCATCCACACTTACTCCCTCGGGTAACGAGCTCTTCACGATCAGGGACTGGGCTGCTCCACTATCTCTGAGCACTACAACTGATCTACCAGTATGATCACTCGTTACATACCCGGTTGAAGTGTGAGGGGCCAACAAACTTGGTCCTTCCTGCGTCGTCGTCGACTGGCTTCCTGCTGGTGGTGTAACACAGCTCATCATCATCACCTCCCTCCGTGCGCTGCCACCTCTTCTGCCTCGGCACCTAGCAGCTATATGCCCTTTCTGCCCACAAGTCCAGCACACCATATTCCTCCTTGGACTCCGGTGTTTCGGACTACTAGGACTAGTCCTTCGAGGGCTACTTGGGGGCGTCTTCTTAGCACTTTGTGGGACGGGTCTTTCTTCTTCATCATGAGGTCTGTCGAACCGGCGCTGGTAATTCCTTGGGACGTACTTAGCAGACGGCCTATGAGTCAGGATGTACTCTTCAGCCATGGTGGCTGCTGCACTCAAGGTCTCTACCTGCTGTTCCTCTAAGTACGTCTTGAGGTCTCCAGATAAACAATCCTTGAAGTCCTCGAGCAGAATCAGCTGCTCGAGGTCTTCCTTGGTCTCCACCTTCCGAGATGCACACCATTCTTGGAAAAGTCGCTCCTTGATCGTGGCGAACTCGGTGAAAGTGTGCTCCGAGGTCTTCTTCAGGTTTCGGAACCTTTGCCTATAAGCCTCAGGTACCAATTGGTACGCCATGAGCACCACTTTCTTCACCATATCGTAATCGCCGGAGTCGTCAAGGGATAACGTAGAGTAGGCGATTTGGGCCTTCCCAGTCAGGACTGACTGTATCATGATGGCCCAATTCTCCCTTGGCCACTCCAAAGAGGCAGCGACTTTCTCGAAGGCTGCGAAGAACTTCGAAACTTCTCTCTCGTTGAATTTGGGGACCATTTTGATATTCCTTACCGGATCGAAACCGCTTACTCCAGTTTGTCTCTGTCCAGCGCCTAATCTTAATACTTCTAGTTCATGTTGTCTCTGTCTTTCTTTTTCTTCTCTCTCTCGCTGTTTCTCTTCTCTTTCTCGTTCTTCTCTCTCTCTTTCTCGTTCTTCTCTCTCTCGTCTCTCTTCTAATTCTAGACGCCTCATCGCCAATTCCTTTTCTTTCATCTCCATTTCTTTATCTTTTAATTCTCGTTCTACTTCTAACTTCTTCCACTCTATCTCGCGATTGATCTCTAGGGCACGCATTTTGACTGTTAGGAAGCTGATATTAAGCTCACCTGCATCACTGTCAATGTCACTGCCCTTATCTTCCTTTTCTGTGGAAGCTATTTCCTCACCTTCCCTTGTACTAGGAGTCTCGCCTTCCTGTTTCTCTTCTGCCTTCAGGTGCCGGTGAACCTTGGACAAGATCTCCACACGGGAATCACTGGCACGGATCTTGATCTCCAGGTAGGCGCTCACTAGTACAAGTTCCGGTTTGCTCAGATACTTTAATCTGGCAAGACAGTCCACTCTGTTCAGAAAAGCCTGAACATCGTCCAGATCATCGATGGTAGCTTTGTCTGCCATTGTCACAGATGGAACACTTAGCACTTATCACACCGTTTACACGTTAGCACTTAACACGCCGAGCACTGTTCTACGCCAATATTGCACTTTATCGCACCAAACACTGCACTTGCCAATATTGCACGTAATCACTTCGGGCACCACACTACCCAATATTGCACTGAGTCCAAGCGAACACTTCGCTCTACAATATTGCACTGAATCACTGAGCACCGCACTAGTCAATATTGCACTTAATCGTTTAATCACAGTGAGCACCGCACTGCTCAATATCGCGCTTAGTCACTCTGAGCACCGCACAGGACGTATAACGTCGCAATCGTCACACACAGGGGGAATTATTTACAGGGATTACGCCACTTCACCACCCCTGTCAAACACACTTAACAAGGGGACGGATCCCGCTGGGGATGCCAATTATGTTACGGCCCTCTCGGGACGCAACGGGGTTCTTACTCTGATGTCGTTAGAGGAAGATATATATATCCGACCCCAAGCCAGTAGAGGCTTTCAAGGGATGCGATCCGTGACGCAAGTAACTTAAAGGGAGTATGGAAAGACAGCTAAGAAACTTAATATAATATAATGTTCACCATCACCGTTTAAATATGTAGAATAAAAGAGTACACAAGGGGGAGGGGTATTAACACTTTACAAGGGGATCAACACTGTAGTCTTCTGCTGGAGACTATGGATCCTCGAAGCTAGGTGCTGAGTCCGCGGTGCTTTCTTCGTGGCCTCAAGACGTGTCCTCTGAGAACGCCGAGTCTACCCTGGCCACAGGTCAGCCACAACACAGGTCCACTGGGGGCACCGTCGTGGAGGCCGTCAACCACACGTCCAGCAGGTCTGCTGGCAGGTACTGAGCCACCAAGGCTGGTACGGCCACTCCACGAACGATAAAAGGGGTACGCCCTAGACAGGAGTCTCGTGTGATATCACCAATCACCCTCCTGTCCTCAATACCCCAGTGGATTATCGTCTCCAACCGTCGGTCCCGGGTAAATCCTTCCACTGCCACTCCACTGGCAGGCTTAACACACCACAGTGTTCTTCCGGGGGGACGACGTCACGACAGCTGCAGCAAACTTCACTGTATGGAGACTGGCTGCCTCGGGTAGACTGACTCCACCTTCAACACAGTGGTCCCAGGTCGGCTCTGTAAACAGACACGTCATCAATAACTGGGACACTAATACACCACACTCACAGGCTCAGATACAAACGCCCGACATATCCACTCCATAGATGGCGCTGTCTTCGGAGCACCACATCACCAGAGGTCAGGAGCGGCGGTGTTGAGCGCTGAACCAGACTGGAAACTGGTCCTCGAGGCCAGTACACGCTGCCCTCACTAGGTGTCGTCGTTCGTTTGGCGGGGGTTTCGGGAGCTGAACCACAGATGGCGTGTTTGTCACTGCTCCAGGCTAGGACGCTGGATCCGGGTTCGTAACAACCAGAAAGCAGAGAGAGAGAGATACCAGAGAACCAGGAATGAGTATGTCAGGGCGAGAAGAGAAGCTGAGAAAAGTTATGAAAATGATATAGCAAACAAAGCCAAGACCGAACCAAAGCTACTCCACAGTCACATCAGAAGAAAAACAACAGTGAAAGAACAGTTGTTGAAACGTAGAACAGGCGAGCCTTGGAAGAGTTTGAAATTATGAGAGAGGAGGTCAAGAGACACCTGCTGGACCTGGATGTTAGAAAGGCTGTTGGTCCAGACGGGATCTCGCCATGGGTACTGAAAGAGTGTGCAGAGGCACTTTGCTTGCCACTCTCCATAGTGTATAGTAGGTCACTGAAGACGGGAGACCTACCAGAAATATGGATGACAGCGAATGTGGTCCCAATATACAAAAAGGGCGACAGACAAGAGGCACTGAACTACAGGCCAGTATCCTTGACTTGTATACCATGCAAGGTGATGGAGAAGATCGTGAGAAAAAACCTGGTAGCGCATCTGGAGAGAAGGGACTTCGTGACAAATCGATAACATGGGTTCAGGGAGGGTAAATCTTGACTGACTGGCTTAATAGAATTGTATGACCAGGTAACACAGATTAAGCAAGAAAGAGAGGGCTGGGCGGAATGCATTTTCTTGGATTGTCGGAAAGCCTTTGACACAGTACCGCATAAGAGGCTGGTACATAAGCTGGAGAGACAGGCAGGTGTAGCTGGTAAGGTGCTCCAGTGGATAATGGAGTACCTAAGCAATAGGAAGCAGAGAGTTACGGTGAGGGGTGAGACCTCCGATTGGCGTGAAGTCACCAGTGGAGTCCCACAGGGCTCTGTACTCGGTCCTATCTTGTTTCTGATATATGTAAATGATCTCCCGGAGGGTATAGATTCATTTCTCTCAATGTTTGCGGACGATGCCAAAATTATGAGGATTAAGACACAAGAGGACTGTTTGAGGCTTCAAGAAGACCTAGACAAACTGCAGGAATGGTCGAACAAGTGGTTGTTAGAGTTTAACCCAACCAAATGTAATATAATGAAGATAGGAGTAGGGAGCAGGAGGCCAAATACAAGGTAACATCTGGGAGAGGAAATTCTTCAGGAGTCAGAGAAAGAAAAAGACTTGGGAGTTGATATCACGCCAGACCTGTCTCCTGCAGCACATATCAAGAGGATAACATCAGCGGCATATGCCAGGCTGGCCAACATACGAACGGCATTCAGAAATTTGTGTAAAGAATCATTCAGAACTTTGCATACCACATATGTCAGGCCAATCCTGGAGTATGCAGCCCCAGCATGGAGTCCATATCTAGTCAAGGATAAGACTAAACTGGAAAAGGTTCAAAGATAACCACCAGACTAGTACCCGAGCTGAGAGGTATGAGCTACGAAGAGAGACTACGGGAATTAAACCTCACTTCGCTAGAAGACAGAAGAGTTAGGGGGACATGATTACCACATTCAAGATTCTCAAGGGAATTGATAGGGTAGATAAAGACAGGCAATTTAACACAAGGGGCACACGCACAAGGGGACACATGTGGAAACTGAGTGCCCAAATGAGCTACAGAGATATTAGAAAGAACTTTTTTAGTGTCAGAGTGGTTGACAAATGGAATGCATTAGGAAGTGATGTGGTGGAGGCTGACTCCATACACAGTTTCAAGTGTAGATATGATAGAGCCCAATAGGCTCAGGAACCTGTACACCTGTTGATTGACAGTTGAGAGGCGGGACCACAGTGCCAGAGCTCAACCCCCGCAAGCATAACTAGGTGAGTACACACACACACACCTGTGTGTGTGTGTGTGTGTATGGGATACCCTTGGTATGTGAGATTGGCAGATAACTATAGATGTTGTGTGGTCAATATGTGGGATTGGGGGGGGGGGGGGGTAGTGTCAAACCCACCCTCCAACATGTGGGCTGAACACCACCTCACTCATCAACACTCCCCCAGCCTCCAGCTGGTGCTTGTAGATGCCCCATCTAACACATGTCACGTATAATCCTAAAGTTCCTGAGATATTTAAACTCCTCATGACAGTGGCGTCGCACCAATATAAACTGTTTGGAATTGTATCCTGAAATAACAATATACTGACTAAATGTATATGTTTGTATGTATACATGAATGTATTCCTAATCAAGCCAAAGACTGCCTCTCTATCATCTAGTTTAAGATAAAAAACAACTAAGTACTACAAAATCAACTCCATGTAACCTACCTTATCTACTAAGTGTCAACCTATATCATTTAAATTCATGCTTTTGATCTCAGTTAGTCTTGTCTTAGTTTTTAAGTTTTTTCTGAACCTGTCCTTTTACAAATTACGATGGAATTTGACCGTTTGCCCATATGGCCGAATATGGGCGTAATTTTAAAATGAAAAATAATTGAAAATAAATTTTGGAGTTTTTTCTTCCAAAACAGCAAATTAAGGGTCCTCTGATAGGTTAATAGGGCAGGAAGTTCTCCTAAGGTTTCAAAACGTCATGAAAACCGTTAATTGAAAGTTTCCTCTCATAACCTTACCGAGTAAGCTGGAAGACTCACAACAGAAAACGTGATAGTACGTCACTTTCGTGTGCCAATTTAATGTTAAATTACGTTCATTTTGGCCATTGCGCGCATACGGGTGTCGAGCAACGTAATTTTATGAGGACGGGTTGGCCCCAAATGGTGTGGGTTTTGGTAGCTTTAAGAATAGTATATATTGGCTCTATCTAGAAATGCAACATGCTAATTGCAACTCAATATGTTTGTATGGACTTTTATCTACATAACTATTTATTTATTCATATTATTTTAAGCATGTACCTGACATGGGTGATGGAACCATCACCAATGACCTAAATGGATGTCATGGTGAAGGAAACCATTTAGGACCCCAACCCATGAGCTGTAGTGTACCCCATACCCCAACCCATGAGCTGTAGTTGACCCCATACCCCAACCCATGAGCTGTAGTTGACCCCATACCCCAACCCATGAGCTGTAGTTGACTCCATACCCCAACCAGTGAGCTGTAGTTGACCCCATACCCCAACCCATGATCTGTAGTTGACCTCATACCCAAACCCGTGAGCTATGGTAGACCCTATACCCCAACCCGTGAGTAGTAGGGATGACGGTGTAAACACGATATTTTGTCGCGGGGAAATATCGTGTTTATGGCACAGGGTTTTTAGAATAATTTAGAAATATCGTGTTTGTGTCACAGCATTTCCAGGTAAACTCTACAGGTGATTTTTGTTTGTTTTCAATCGCGGATTTTTCAGCGACTATTTTCAAATAAAGCAATCTTCAAAGTTTGTTAAGAGTTCTTATGAGGAAAATATGTTCATAGAAGTTTGTTAAGAGTTCTTATGAGGAAAATATGTTCATAGAAGTTTGTTAAGAGTTCTTATGAGGAAAATATGTTCATAGAAGTTTGTTAAGAGTTCTTATGGGAGAAATTCAAATTTCAGAGTTCATACAGAGAATAAACAGATATTTAGGCCCGTATATGTTTAAGTAGAAATTCTTACTTAGAAACTAGTACGACTATATAACTAAAACTAAAGCATTACCCGACCATCCCCCTCACACCCCCTCCCCCTTCCCTCCCACCCTCAGCCTCACCTTACCTCGCACCCCCTCCCTCCCCCTTCCCACCCTACCCCTGCGTCACCTGTTTCGACCTCACTCCAGCCAGCCAGACATCGCCGTCATCCCTACCTCACAAACAGGCGTCATCTCCGTAATCATATCTGGACCATCCCTCCCCACTCTTTCTACCTGTTACCTTACCCCCTTTCCTTCTTCATATTGTTCATTCATAATTCCATACAGCTATTTTAGACATCATAATGTTTGTTCCTTTACATTAAACGAGTCAGTTTTACACAAATCAATCGATGCGTCTCAATGTAACCTTTCATACTTAAGTTGCCCCAAGGCTACCTAAGCTGCCGCCGGCTACCTGCCCCGAGGCCTTCAACACCTGATTACCTGGCCGCCATCCGTCAGTCATTGCCAGCGTTCACCACCGTAATAATTTATATATATTCATTAGGCATTAATAAAACATATTTATTTATATAATTTTATATACTCATCTAATTTTAGTTTACACACGTTATAATAAACGACTCATTTATCCTGAAGTTGACAGAAGCTCGCTCTTCAATCCGCTTGTATAATACCCGTCCAATTCACTCCTCATCTCTGTAAATAAAAGAATAACAGTTTTAGATAGCGTTTATACATGTACAATATTTATCAAACACGTAAAAAGCTCAAAACAAATGTACTCACCATTTTCTGATAGTTAATTTGTCTGTAGCCTCATTCAGTCCGTCGTCTCCAAGCACATTGTCCAGCAAATATCGCTCTTATCGTAACATAGCGTTTCATAGCAGCTCGGAATATTTTTAAATAAAGCATAAGATACCCTCATTACATTCCTATCATTCTGCATATAATCTCCGTAAGTAAAACTAGTTTCAAATAGCTTTAATGCAGTTTTTAGATCCTTGTTTGAAAGATGATAACAGAAAAACATAGCATATCGCCCACATACGTATGTATTTAGATTCTGGAGTCTCTCTGTAAACGTGTATACATCGCAGTCTTTATAATAATTTAAAAACTCTGAAATGTAGGGCGAATACACATTTATTCCATAAGAATCTAGTATAACTATTTTCCGTTTAGATTTATATACAGGAATCCAGTGCCCCATTACTTCCTTAGAGTCTCTTCCTAATGTGTTTATTATAAACATAATCGGACTATCCCTTATTCGTTTCATTATTCTATATATATCCGTCGCTAAATAGCATCCGATATATTCAGCTTTATTACCCTTCATATTGTTAAATACCATATTAATTGTTTGCAGTTCATGTTCTTGTATCGCACATAACACACCGATCAGAATAAATTCTCAATACTCCCGTTGTACTTCCAAATAAAATAATAACTTTATTTGATTTCACCGGAACAGCAAATTCTAAGGTAATTCTCAAGTTTCCCGAAGCCTCTGTAGGAAGGGGTGTGTTACGATAATCTCCTTCAAGAGAGATTAGGCCTGCTCTTTCCTACCATCAAGCTACTTCAGTACATCTAAATACTACAAGCAAGTGTAGTAAATATTGAGTCAAATACGTTTTGCCAGGCGCAAACGTATCACACTTGCTCTCCAACCTCCCCCTTCCCTCGTCGCCGATCACCAAACTACCATTTCCAGCCTGCCTGCTTCTGATTGGTGAATCGACATCTGCACCACTGCACCTCAGCGTCCTCTACCTAGCCGATGTCTGGGCCTGAACCAGTCATTGAAGTTAGAATATCCTGTGCTCTCAAGCTGTAAACAACCAACTGATATACGCTCTGTTTATTGGTGGATGTTCTCAGCTAGCGCTATATTCTCAGCACCTGTTTAATCATTTTTCTGTCTTTATTTTATTTGTAGAGTAACGTCACCACAATTCTTATTTTTATGTTATATTTTTTGACTTGTTAATTTGCACTGTACATAGCCAAGGAATTGTCTTATTCATAATTTGTTTTTAAGTTAATTAAAGTTTCATTGTTCATACTATGTATTTTGCGTGTCTCCCCTTACTTTACCACAGACAACAGCCAAGCAGTCGATCTTTTTTTTTTGTAAATGTGATTAGGCATTAACATCAGCCAAAGTGAGGACTGCATTACCATCTACACTTTCCTGTCACAGGTGTCTCTCAGTTCCTCAGGCGTTAGTCTAAATGCCAGTAACATTCGTCCTTTTATAAATGAATTATATGTGAAGGTATTACAGCCTACTGTATTTTGAGTCTCATAGTATAATTTCGAACATTTATTCGGGAACTTGCAAGTTATATTAAATAAATTTGTCCCATCACGTGTAATATATACAATAGATAAATCGCAGTGATCGAAATAAAGTGAATTAAGCGTATACGCTCCGGATATGGCTTCCATATCCGTCATCATAATAAATAATTTATCCGGGATAATGCTCCCCCATGGCTGGTCAATACTTAACCTTTGCTGTCCATTCCCTAGAATAGACGTTTTGTGGAGTGTCTTATCAAACGTATATATAACTGGCTTATTTTGTTCAGCCAGAGCTCTATTAATAGCCTCCAATCCAGATGCGAACGGAGTTATACAATCAATCCACATTCTAGCTAGTTGAATGTTAAACTTGTATCCAGATTCAATACTGTTTATAACCCACGGATCACTGTTAAGTTCTAATCTCAAACGAATATCAATTCCATCCAAAAGATATTCGCTCAAAGTTGTAATGTCCAATAGCAGTTTAATGAAACAGTTTACTCCCCTTAATTTTTAACTTTACAAATCTAGATTTAAGGTCCTCTAAGGCATTCTTAAAATAATCTGCATCAAATTTTTCAGGAAAAACATCATTATAGAAATACATTACCCGCCAAACACATAGCGAAACTACGACGTTGCTACAACGTCGTAGATTTAGATTTAACACCTCCTAACTAGTTATAACAACCAATATAACAAGTTGTAACAACGTTCTAATACGTCAAAAACAGGTTAAGCCAAGATGTAACAACTTTATTACGAGTTGTAACAAGCGGAAAATAGGGTCAGTTACGGTTTGTGTTTCCAGGGTAGTTCTTTAAATCTTTCAGCTTTACATTCAGAAAGCTTTATCATTAGCTAACATACGATAAATATGAAAATCGTGAATTAGTTTCCACCACCTGCTCATTTAAACAAACAGTTACAGCCTTAAACATTGTTTGGGAAAAGCTGTTAACTATTAATGCATTTTTAATATCCGCTAAAGCCGTAATTCCGTCAGGTCCCGTTAATTCAACCATGAGTTCTAACGTCAGGCTCGAAAGATCAATAAATTGACCTTTAACTCCCGGGATACGGAATTCAATATAAGAATCTTTAAATTTATTGTTAATACTTGAATTCACAGGTAAAATATCTTGTGTCAGTCTTGAAAATATCGTACTTTCAACCATTCTATGCGGACTAACTTTAGGAAAGCCATCGCTTATAGCAGCTGTATAATTTTCTAAAGGAACTTGCAATGCTGCACTAGGAGCATTTACACTCATCATGTCTGCGTCTAGTATACAACTAGTACTGTTTTATGAAGACACGTCTTTATATCTATCCATTTTCTTTATATAAGCAGGTCTTTACGTTTTTCGTCCACCTGCTATCAATTTAGGACCTATACTTTTCAATGTTTCCATACCGCGTTCTCTAATTGCATCTTTCAAAGTACCTTGACCTGTATTTATATCCTGCAAAACATTGTCCCATTGTCAATGCAGCTGGCATAATAGTTTTTAATAGGAAAGGAGTTGCTCTGCGAGCTTGACCAGTTAAGAAACTTTAAATTCCACCTCCTCTTAAATGTCGTCTATCAAAAACAGTAATATCACCCAGTGCTCCACCTCTCTTCCCTCGAGGTGCGATAAATCGTTCTATCTCGTCAACAGACAGCTGTACAAACCCGACCCTCATGTTTAAACGTGTCAGGAGAGAATGATAAACTCCCTCATCTCTTTACCATTATATATCAATGGGTCTAATATGCAATACTGCAATCATACAACCTTCCTTTTCAAAATATACAGGCTCCCCATCTTGATCTGTTAATTTAATACTGATGCCGTCAATCTTAGTCGTATTTAAAGGTTTATATAATTTCATGTGCGTTGCATTACTTTGAAATGAAACAACATCCAAGATATTTACAATCTGATTATCAAACATGGTGGGCTGCACCTTATCACAATAAACACATAAGAAATCTATACGGCCTCCTGGCCTAGGGTGATAATAGCATGTATCTTGTACAGTTATCCTGTTACTAGGTAGTTTATTCATAATAAAAATATCATAGGCTTTACCTACTTAAGCTCCAATAACTTTACATATATTTCGACCAAAAGATAAAGAAATGCGAACAATCAATTTACCATCCTTTGTAATAAATAATTTTAATAACTTCTCACTAAATGCTGTATTAAACTTAATTCGATTAATACTCGATTCATATTTCATATAAATGCCCCCATGGTCTGGGAAATTATAATTAAGTACGGATCCTATAAAACTCAGCGAACCTTTTGAAAATATAGTTGAAATTTCTCTATTTAAAATAGTCGTTAGCTCTATGCAATTATCGCTCGCTAAAATATCTGACTTTAAAGTGAAAGATGTATTCACCGTACTCAAATCAGATAAATTTTTATTAGACACTAGAAGTTGAACTGAAATAAAACATTCCGGGTCATTCCTCATAACAGCAAAATAAGATGGAGGCAGGAATATATTCTTCAGGCACACTTCATAAGCTTTATTCGGGTCTAAAGGCAGCTGATTATGTAATCTATTTTCAAAAGCATTGGGAGCATTATTTTTAAATACGTCAGTATCTGAGTTACTTGCTTCATATATAACGTAACTATTATTATAGTCTGTGGGTTGGTTGGTGTTGTCGTTGCCGTTGATCCTCCTTTACGGACAACCCAACCCACAACTCGGTAGAGTGCTTATACCTCACTAGGAGATCACCCTTGGCGCTTCTGGCTCTTGGAGAGGGGCTCAACATCACACGTTTAGGGGATGCGGCTCCAACACTTAGCCTCGTTGTCACGTGCACACACCCACTCGAGCCGCTGTGACTCCCCACTCTCTCCTTAGGTAATATGATCTCCTCAATCCCCCTTTGACTTACTAGTATTACCTTCTACCCTGTCCACAGCAGTGGTTCTTGGTTCTTTCTCTCTCTCCTTCTTTACTACCTCCTGGGAAGCCTCACTAGGACAAGAGCAAACACCAGCAAATTGGGATACATTTACTGGACAAAGCACATACACGATACATACACATATATAATAATAATGAATCCTATACTCTATAATATTACAATCAGGTTGCTCTCCAACACCATCAGAACTCTATTATCAGTTTACCAAGTGGTATCCTATCTTCTGATTCCCCACCTGATACTATCACCCTCCTCAAGTAGATCAAGTCTACATACACTGTTGCACTATCAACACGAGGAATATATATATATATATATATATATATATATATATATATATATATATATATATATATATATATATATATATTTTATTAAATATGACCGAAAAAGTAAGATTAATAATTCTAACACGAATTTTCTCAATCTTTCGTACATTATGCTTCACTGTTGGAGGTAAATCAAAAATCACTTCTCCAAAATTCATTTTTATTTCTAGTCTGACGCGACACGGGCGCGTTTCGTAAAACTTATTACATTTTCAAAGACTTCACAAATACACAACTGATTAGAACTTGCATTTCCCTGATTTTATATCTACTTTTGAGTGAGGTGGGAAGGGTGATGTGGCATTACATTTGAGTGAGGTGGGAAGGATGATGTGGCATTAGAGGATATTAATGTTGATACACGAGTATTAAGGATAATTTAGTGTCAATTAAATTGAGTGTTAAGTCATAAATCTCTGATATAGACACGGACACTTGAATTTATGAGAATTAACATTATAATGCGTGTTTGAACTCGCATAATGTAAATATTTATTTACCGACTTAAAATAGTCCTCATGCGCACGGGCAACCTATGCGCTGGGCATTCTCAGGCACACGCCCCAGACAACCAGGCCACTACATGGTAAAACGACTGCAACCTGTGATTCCACTTCTCTCGGGGGTTCCAGGGGTTTCCACTTCAGCCTAGAGGGTTCAGTTGAACCCAAGGCTGCAATCCTTTAACCCTAACATGGTATGGTTGTCTAGGGCGTGTTCTTGGGAATGCCCAGCGCATAGGTTCGAATCCTCATCACGGCTCCTTATTTTCTTTGATAAATCACGTTAGTGTGATTGCTCTGTGGACCAGAGAGGTACACAACAATCCAACTGGGTGGCTACTCAACCCTCTCGAGGGGAACGCTTTAACACTGTGACTTGCCTCACTAATATGACTTCTCACTGCCCAAATTTCAACGATTTACAAAAGTTCGTCAACATACTGATATCAACTTTGTAGCCACTGTAATAGGAAGAACCCCATCAACCAGGTATCAACTATGCATAACAAAGAACATTTAATGATCTCTACAAAGTGTTCAGATGTGCGTTTTTAAATAATAGATATTTCCGCTATACTTACCGACTCTCCTGAGGAGAGTCTCAGGAGAGAGAAGAGAGGTAAGTGTAGCGGAAATATCCTACATGTGTCCTACACTGAGACAGCCCAGTGTAGGACACGCCAGGGATGGGTCAGGTAATCTTCGTCTCCAAGACTCGGCCTTCACCTGTTCAGGCACTGACAGGCACATTGATGCGGACTATGATGCATGGACTAATCAGTGATAGACAATTCAACACACAAATAGTAAGTTCTTGAAAATCAAATCCACATCCAGGTGTCATTATTTACACAAGATGGTGGGTGTGACCACAGATGGGTGGCCACTGCGGTCAAGCACTTACAACTGCCCGAGGTTCAGGAACCACCAGGAGGAGGATGATGGTAACGTTTGTACCTGTAGTACTGAGGCTTGAAGCTGCTAGAGATTGTTGGTGGCGTACACAGTAGCGTACACAGACGGCTGTGTAAGACGTACACAGGCTTACACATGTTGGGGACATGCGTAAGAATGTTACTTGGCTGCCCTCGCTACTCTTGTGGACGATCCATGCACAGCATCTGTTGGAGGTAATGATCTTGTTATTAAAAGACGAAACATTCTGGGTTTGCAGCAGTTTCCAGTGATACGAGGAAAGATTTCTGCAGCTGATGATGTTACATGTTAACTGCCTAAGTGCGCGTGCCAGGAGTGTGCGCGGCCAAGAGTGGTGGTCTAGAATCTTTAATAAGTGGGAGGGATCTAGCATGTTTTGTCTGAAGGCAAAGACGATAATAAAAATATTACATAATAACTTGGTCGATCCATTAAAAATTGAACGAAGATATAATAACTTCAGATTATGAGCAATCATAAGCTCGAGTCGTCGCAGCTTTGTGAGGAATAACCCATCAATACCAGATTCAAGAGCTGTTGATGTAACATGTTGACTGTATTTGCCCCCCCCCCCCCCCCCCCCCCGCCAGGAGTGCATGTCCCACTATTGTTTGGAAGGAACGTTGCAGATTTCTTCTTCAATGCTTGGATAAATATCGTTGTTGACTGTCTGTTGTCCACATGTCTAAATTTGTGCACACCCCAGTATGCAGGCGACCCACACTGTTACCACAATGATATAGTCGCCCGGCTCTCGATCTTTTTTTTTTAGTGTGTGTGTGAGGGCCTTATCACCGAGCAGGTAATTCCCTGTGGGAGTGCCACAATGTACCACAGTACGCCTTAAAAGGTGTATTGAGCTTGACAGAAAGCTATACCAAACAGCTCAACTAGGTGTTAGGTATCTCTAAGCCCACATGGGAAAATATTTTTTTAATATTTTTAATATCCCTTTCCTATGAAGGGAAATAAATTAATGCAGACCTAGGAGTGTCTCAGGCATTAGGTAGGAATGTGAATCGGCTCATTACTTAGATACGTCAAAACGAAGTTGAGGAGAAAGAGGAAATGGAGGCAGTTTTTAGACAATGAGGTGGGACAGTTTAGAGGAAGAGTTGAAATGAGAATTGCTATTGAGGTTTCACAAAGTACTTCTAACAGCAAGAATCCCGACATAATGTACCTAGAGGGGACAGCATCAGTCACACACTAGCCTGTGTCGGACTCGGCACATCTTCCCAAATTGCAGACTTAAAATTCAAAAACTCCAAAACTCGTAATACAGATAGACAACTTTCTTGAAGCATATCGCGTCGTAACTGATATGGAAAAGAGGCAACCAGAGTTCAAACTTTCCATCACTGTCAACGTGCAAGGATAAATTGACACAACCAAACCAAATAACTGCAAATTACCTAGAAACGGTAACATTCCCGCAAAGAAAACCTGAATGGTTCGAAAGCTGGACCCTTCAGAAAGACGCAAGAGTCGTGCTGTTGTGATATCCAATAGACTCCCCATTGGATCCAAAATTAGAACATGTGTAAATCTTGGTTGCAAAACGTTGCCGCAGAAAAATAGACAAAGCAGTGACACGTCAGATTCTAGGACTGTTATTGGACATGCGCCAGAAACGTTCAGTCTTGGAAATTAGGGAATATATTGACAGACCATACGTTCCAAAACCCCTGCACTACTACAGGTCAGAAATTACGGCCACCATCAAACACGCTGCACTGGACAGGAGAGATGCAGAGTGTACAGGCTGGGGCATCCAACCAAGCCCAAGGGAAACCAGACCACAACAGCCAAGCCCAAGGGAAACCAGACCACAACAGCCAAGCCCAAGGGAAACCAGACCACAACAGCCAAGCCCAAGGGAAACCAGACCACAACAGCCAAGCCCAAGGGAAACCAGACCACAACAGCCAAGCCCAAGGGAAACCAGACCACAACAGCCAAGCCCAAGGGAAACCAGACCACAACAGCCAAGCCCAAGGGAAACCAGACCACAACAGCCAAGCCCAAGGGAAACCAGACCACAACAGCCAAGCCCAAGGGAAACCAGACCACAACAGCCAAGCCCAAGGGAAACCAGACCACAACAGCCAAGCCCAAGGGAAACCAGACCACAACAGCCAAGCCCAAGGGAAACCAGACCACAACAGCCAAGCCCAAGGGAAACCAGACCACAACAGCCAAGCCCAAGGGAAACCAGACCACAACAGCCAAGCCCAAGGGAAACCAGACCACAACAGCCAAGCCCAAGGGAAACCAGACCACAACAGCCAAGCCCAAGGGAAACCAGACCACAACAGCCAAGCCCAAGGGAAACCAGACCACAACAGCCAAGCCCAAGGGAAACCAGACCACAACAGCCAAGCCCAAGGGAAACCAGACCACAACAGCCAAGCCCAAGGGAAACCAGACCACAACAGCCAAGCCCAAGGGAAACCAGACCACAACAGCCAAGCCCAAGGGAAACCAGACTACAACAGCCAAGCCCAAGGGAAACCAGACCACAACAGCCAAGCCCAAGGGAAACCAGACCACAACAGCCAAGCCCAAGGGAAACCAGACCACAACAGCCAAGCCCAAGGGAAACCAGACCACAACAGCCAAGCCCAAGGGAAACCAGACCACAACAGCCAAGCCCAAGGGAAACCAGACCACAACAGCCAAGCCCAAGGGAAACCAGACCACAACAGCCAAGCCCAAGGGAAACCAGACCACAACAGCCAAATGTCCAAGCTGAGGATGAAATATTATTACTGGAGAACAACCAAACGGAAAGTTAAGGTGCAGACAGTTTTGGTCAGAATAATCACAGACCAGCAGTACATGCACCTACATCGTCTGGAACACTCGTGCACAGACACAACAGATGCCAATGTTCATAGAACACAATTCATTACACAACTCGAGCAACTCCAAATCAGAAAACGGACAAATCCACTGCAGAAATACAACATGGAAACAAAATACAATCACTTTCGGTTTCAACAAAACAGATTGACAGTTTTACGGAGGTCTTGCTAAAAACATTGAAGATCATGGCAAAGACCATTAAAAATTGCATACAGATGACGCAGAATACCTCGTAACAAGACTCGAGCAATCACTTGTGTAATAATGGAGAAGATCGTGCAGCACACCAGTTACACAAGAAACAGTACAAGACAAGACAGAGCACAAGAGGAAAACACATGGACATACAAACTACCACTAACAGTCGGGTAGTCACATCAGACCATAAAGATCCCCAAAAGCAACTGCAGGAAGCAGTGGCGAACCAAGATCAACGGAATCTTGTACTACACCCATGAACAATCAGTTCAGTCCGATTTGCAGCGACACTGCTAGCGAAGTGAGACTGGTTGTTGATTCCGAAGAGGAGTTCTACTAGGAAAGGCAACACCAACAGAAACCGTTATCTGTTCATTACGAATTCTGCATTGGAACAAACAATGTCTTGGAAATAAAAAATCACTTCTGTAAGCTGCAATCGGTGCAAAAGCAGCAGTTTGCATGAATCTGTCTACCCAGTCATAAAATCCTTCAAATTAGCTGGATATTAATGTATTATACCGCATGAACAAAGGACACTAAGGGTTAATGATCCTTGTCACGTAACACTATATTATGCAAGAAAATAGACCCCAGATTCGTGTGGTGATGAGTAGAGGTATTAGCAGTAACAGTGAATATGGCTGCTATTGAGCTCCTCGTATGTAACGTCTAAAGCCCCTATATTTAAACTAGCAGAGGAAGTGCTTGCCATGGATATGCATGATATAATTATTACCTGGGATTTTAATGCTTGTAATCACTAGGTAGGCGTGACTGGCCAGCCAATGCAGATGAGCCATTTAGCTAAAGTTCTGAGAAGTACCCGAGATTACACTTCTTAACCCTGGAGAATCCCCCCCCCCCCCTCACACATTCAAGGAGGTTCTAAAGTTAATCGCAACTGCATTCAAGCATCAGGCGAAGTGTGAAGTAGACCCGGTGATCTCCAGTGACCACTATGCTACTATCACAACACTAAACATAGAAAGATCTCCAACACCACCCACACACAACCTACGTTGAATGTAATAAAGGCCAACTGGAATATATACCAGAACGAGCTTGAAAATGGCCTACTACATACTCTCCACCTAAGGATTTGGACAAGAGACCAATCTCCAGGAAGCCATTACAGCTGCTGAAACAGCTATTCCAGGAAACACAAAACGAAAGAACTACAGGTTCTACGGTAGTGAAGTTAGAGAACAAAACGCCAGAGTCAACAATAAATCTCTAGAGAAACTGCACACATGAAAGAATAACTCTGCTAAGAGCAGTGATATATGAAGTTAGACCAGTTTCTAAAGAGAGGAGGCAAGATGGTTTGAGTTAAGTTATTCTAAATAAACATAGGTCTTTGAAAGATATGGAGACAGATTAAAACAGTTACGTCGACCACCCCGACAACATGCATGTATTTAACCATTGCAGGAGGCTGAGTGACTTGCTGTCTAGTTTGCGGGTGAAGCTTCATACCAGCTTCCTGCAAAGGTCAGAAGATGGAAAGGAAAAACAGAAGTTGACGGCCATTCGAAAGAGCATAGCAACAAATGACGAATGTGACTCGTTACTAAACAAGAACTAATCAAAGCCAAAAAAGGAGGCAATGACACTGCACCAGGTGCTGATAACATTACATATTCGGTGATCGCACACGCCGGTCCTGCTGGAGAACAAGGGATATTGTACGTTATCAATGCATCTTTGGAGTTCGACAAACTACCGACCTCTTGGAAGAAAGCAGACATCATGCCGATTGCTAAACCGAAAGACCCTGGCAATTAGACCAATTTCGTTAACATAACGAATTATTAAAATTGCTGAACTGATGGTCTTAGAGGCTACTGTGAAAGACTGGAGATCTGCCTAAGAATATATGTGGTTTTACTAGAGTAGGTACTGGAATCTTCATAGCAACATTACTAGTAAGAGTCAACTCAGGTTCGGTTAGTCATCTTCCCTGATCTAGGAAAAAGCATTCGAACTTGGAGGCCAACAAGCATTTTTACATAAATTAATTATAAAAAGCCAGAAAATTCTAGCATGGATTCAAAATTCTTATTCACAGGTATGCCAGAGTAAAGCTGAAGGGCCAAGTGTCAGACTACACTTGTATGAGAGTAGTACTCCACAAAGAGTCGTCCTCAGTCCTATTCTTTTAACATCCATATAGAAAACCTCGTTACCAGGACATTCGCAGGAGTTAAATTCCTAAGCTATGCCGATGATAAAGCAGCAGTTGTCACAGGTCCTTCACTTATGAATAAAGCACAAGTGGCGCTAGATAAAGTAACATCTGAATTCAGCATTTTGACAAAACAAAATATCGGCACAGAAATAAGGCAGAGAGACTAGGTGACTGCACTCACAGGCTAAAAGACTCAAAGCCCCAGGTGTGGATGGAATCAAATCCAAAGTCTTAAAGGAACTGGCAGAAGACTATACCTACCGCTGAAACTACTTTACACAGAATATCGGGACAAAGAGGATGTCCCCCTAGATTGGGGGTGGCATTTGCATATTTCCAATTTAAAAAAAACGCAGAAAGAGCTCGGTATAAAACTACCAACCAATCGGCTTGACATCATACATCTGCAAACTCATGGAGAGAATCCTCAGGGAGGGAATCATTCACAATCTGTCAGTGTACAATCTTTTACAATAAGAACCACATGATTGTTAAAAACACATTCTGCCATACGAACTTGCTCACATTATTGGAAACGGTAACCAGCTACAAAAAGACCTTCCAGTGAATGTAGTATACATGGGTTTTGCTAATGGTTTTGATAAGAAACCACATGAAAGACTGAAAAGCAAATTACAGGTCCATAGAATAAATACTAAAATATTAGAATGAACAAAACACTGGTTGATGGAAAGAAAACAAAGGGTTTTCTAGATGTGCTAAATGGAAACGAAACAGAATGGAGAAATGTGGTAGGTGGGGGACCGCAAGGGTCCATTTTGGGACCTTCCCTTTCTCATATACATAATTGACAGATGAGAATATTACAAACCACATCATGAAATTTGCAGACGATGCAGAGTTATGGTAAAGTGGGAAATGACACTATTAAAGCCTTAACAAGAGCTACATGAACTCCTCAAATGGTCAGAAGACTGGCAAATGCTCTTTAATATCGACAAAAGTAAGACCATGCACGTGAGACAACCCTCGCCACGATTACCATATTAATAGCATTACATTACGGCAGATTGATGAAGAATTTGACCTTGTAGTCAAAATGCACCACTCATTAAAAGTTGCACGACAGGTGGGTGCAGCAGTCAGAAAAGCTAACGAAACTTTACGGAATATCAAGCGCAATTTTGACTAAGAAAACCAAGGTAATGGTTCAACTGCATAAATCTCTGGTGTACCCCCATTTATATTTGTTTGCATGCACGGAGACCTCCTTTTTAGAGGGACAGCTGCTCTGAAGAAGGTGCTACGTTGGGCAACAGAAGTCATTGCCAACCTGTTCTCTTAAAATTACGCCGCTTTTCGCACGTTTGCCCGTGTGGCCAAAAGTGGACGGAATTTAAAATTAAAATTGGCTCACGAAAGTGATGTTCTGTCCTGTTTTCTGTTTAGAGTCGTCCTGCTTACACGTTTAGGTTAGGAGAGGTAACTTTTAATTAACGGTTTTCATAACGTTTTGAAGCTTTAGCTCTTCCTGCCCTCCTAACCTACCAGAGGATCCTTAACTTGCTGCTTTGGTTAACAAAAATTCAAAACTTTTCAATTAGTTTTTATTTTCAAATTACGTCCATTTTCGGGGATACGGGCAACCGGCCAAATTCAGACGTAATTTGTAAGAGGAGAGGTTGCGCCAGTCGTCTCTCATATCAG
Source organism: Procambarus clarkii (assembly GCF_040958095.1). Taxonomy (NCBI): domain Eukaryota; kingdom Metazoa; phylum Arthropoda; class Malacostraca; order Decapoda; family Cambaridae; genus Procambarus; species Procambarus clarkii. The sequence goes on from NC_091223.1 coordinate 5,506,110, forward strand.
GAACGTTTGAAGGCCACAGGACTAACACTGCAAACCAGGCATGACGGGGCGGATCTCATTGAAACATCAAAAATACTGAACAAGTTAGAGGATGTAGATTCCGGATATTTTCTTCACACAGTCAGATGTATCACAAGCAAGGAGCAACGGTTTCAAGCTTAACAAGCCACAATGTAGGACTGAGAACAGGAGACGCTTTTTCACCTACAATTCACATTAACCCATGGAAACGCCTACCCTTCGAAGCCGTAACTGCCAAAACTTTTTTAAAATATACTTGGAAAAGATCATAAAGGCAAATGGTGGGGAGCTTCAAGCCGCCGGCTTCCTGTTCTCGTAGAGTCCACTAGGGTTAGTGGCCCTCTGGTAAATCACGCACCTTGTTATTTCAAGAATAACCTGCAGTGGGTTACTCAATGCCAATATCTTGGAGTATGGATAGATTCTAAAATTACATCCAAACAGAAAATTCAATATCTGAAAAAGGCAAATTTGCAACTGAATATAATAGGAGCAATCAGAGCCCCGTCTAGGAGCGGGACAGTCATAATGTTTACTTTCCTGCTTTACTTTCTCCTGGTCAGTGGGCATATTTTGGTTATTCAAAACGAAACATTGAGACACATAACAAGGGTTGCCAGATGGACGAAAATATTAAGCCTAACACTTAATATTTATTAAGTCTTAGGCTTAATATAATAATATTGGTCAACTGGGTGCCAAGTCGAGTAGGAACACCAGGGAATGCCTTTGCAGACAAAGCTGCAAAACTTTCAGCCAAGAGAAAAAATGTAAACATTTACATAGCAGAATCTAGCATGGATTAGGCAAATAATTAAGAGATAGAGGAATGCAGAAGATGTAGTGACCACAACACTGCAGCTCCAACATCAGGATCTGTGGGATGGTCCAAGAATTTTACCAATTACGAACCACTTATTTTGAAGAAAGAAATCAATAGGAAAACGTGTATTACACCAGGCTTCGATTACTTAAATGTAGGGACATGGTTGAGACAACGAGGTCTTGAGCAGCAAAAGCAGGCCAGAGGTGGATACATAAATCTATCCTATAAACGTGCAAGGTGACCAAAGGAATGTTTTAGTTTGTAATTAAAGTGCGAGTTTCACGATTTTGTTAAAAATCCAGTTTTAAAGAATTTGCAAGGGAAGGTATTAACCTAGTATTCCCCAAATTTGGAGCATTTGACAGTTATAGGGGAGTAGGTTTCCGTCTAGAGGCACACTGGCATACCCAGGATGCAACGAGAGGCGTGATTGGCCACAGCCCCGCACCTTCCTCTAATCTAAAGGTGACCGAAGATTGTCAGGGACGCGCTGAGCTACGAGACAGCTCATATGCCCTAACTATGTCACTGTTACCTCAGACCTGGACGAGGAAGGATGTATGATTCAGTGCTTAAAGTTTTTTTGCAGGATTTCCTTTTGTGCTGTAGAGTTAAGCTTCAAACAGGAAACAATGACCTCTGCATTACTTGAGTAGCCGATGACCTTTTGAAGAGGTATATATAATGAGAGGCTGTACAGGTAAGACTGATCGAGGGCCTAGTGAGGGTCGCCTCACAGCTTAATGAAGTGACCAAGGACATCAGCCAAACGTCCAGGGGGCCAGATTCACGAAGCGGTTACGCAAGTACTTGCGAACGTGTACATCGTTCCTAAATCTTTGACGGCTTTGGTTACATTTATTAAACAGTTTGCAAGCATGAAAACTTTCCAATCAACAGTTGTTATTATTATAAACAGCCTCCTGGTGCATCGGAGCTCATTACCTGTTTAATAATTGTAAACAGCGCCGCCAAAGATTGAGAAGATTGTGCTTGCGTAACTGCTTCGTGAATCTGGCCCCCGGAGTAAACGTGAACAGTGCAGTGTCACCCTCCAGGTCTTCCAGGCAGTCCCTACGAAGTGAGGGAGTCAGGAAGTCGGTGACCAGTGACACTTACACAAGTACCACCAGTGCAGAAATGGCCATTCAAGAGTTAAAGGTAAAAAGAGGTAAAAGTGTTAACAAAGTCTGTAAAGTGCAGTGACAAATATTACTCATTGCAGCCCATCCTCCGAAAATGGGGAGGTAAATGTAACAGCACAAGTGTAATTATGTACTATTCCTAGCAGTCAGGAATTGTACTTATTACACTTAGTATTAAACCGTACTGTCAATTCGGAGGATGGGTTTTGATTAATGTAAGAGTTATGTCGGGCCGAGAAACTATTGATCAGCAGACAGTGTTAAATATTAGCCAACAAGTATTGACTGGCTGTGTGGCTCTCAGCGCTAGTGTAGCTTATTAGTGTGTCGAGTTGGCTACTAGACACAAGCCTTTGCAACACCCTACCTCTGAAAGAGGTTTCTGGAAGGTCCCCGGGAACGCGACCTGAAACTCCTACGAGATAACCCAGTAGTGGAGGGCTGAGCTAGGAGGAAGCTTGAATATGGAGCCAATGAGGCTACCAGAAATTGGAGAGGTTTGAAGGGTGCACCCAACACCGGAGGACAGCTGGTGAGGGAGTGAAGTCATAGGAGACATCAGCTGAAGCAGTGCAGAGACGCGAGCCAGGAGAAGCTCTTCGCCTCGGATGATAAGTCAGCTGTTAATAATAATATACACTTCCTGGTCGATGATGATCGCTCAAAGATTTACAAAACTCGCTTGTTCAGGGCCATGACGTTAATTCCTTCATGGAAATAAAATAATTGTTAAAAATCCATTTATTGTCCGATTATGGGACTTATTTTAAAATACGCGCCCACTTTTTCCCCATTCTGTGTATACCCCACGAGGCATCTCCTCGCCCCGTGAGTAGCCACCCAAGCAGAAGTTTCGACGTCTTAGTGATCATACTCGTGACCGCAGTGCTCGTCTGCAGTTTCCTGTTTTTCCTCAGTTTTCTTTACTGCCTTTATATTAACTAAATTTACTCTATGGTGGATAGTGATCAAGAAAAGAGCAAATCCATCTTGAAAAAAACACTATGGAAAAGCTAGCGAGTGTTTGCAAGAAGTATGAACTCGTTAAACTCTCACCCAAAAAAATTCAGACTAGTTGCTGAATTTTCAGGCAGTGACCTTGACACTGCAGAAAGTGAGTGACCCTCCTGCTTACGGTTCCCTTGCGATGGTTTAGGGGCTCAACGTCTGCGGCCCGGTCCTCCATCAGGCCTCCACGTTGCTGGACTGATCAACCAGACTGCTGGATGCAGCTATTCACAGCCTGGTTGATCAGGTATCCTTTGGAGGTGCTTGTCAGGTTCTCTTTAACACAGAGAGGTCGGCTAGTTACGCCCCTTATGCGTAGTGGAAGCATGTCGAACAGTCTCGGGCCTCTGATGTCTCTAGTTCTCAGAGTACCTATTGCACCTCTGCTTCTCAACGGGGGTATTCTGCACATGCTGCCATGCCTTCTAGTATCGTGTGGTTTTTATTTGTGTATAGGTTTGGGATCTGCCCCTCTTATTATTTTCATTATGTAAATTGAGAGATGTTGATAGTTAAGTGGCAGAAACTGAAACAGCCGGTGAGGATGAGATACAAAATGAATAGTGATGTTGATGTGGCTATCGATACAGCCTCTACGTGCAGGTGAATCATTTTCCACTAGAACCCCACATGCCAGTTCTAGTGAAGCCTGGTCTACTGACAACACTGCACCATTTGTTCAGTGTTCTACTGGACAACCAGGCTTGACTGTCCCAGCACCAACCACTACTGGACCACCAGGCTTGACTGTCCCAGCACCAACCACTACTGGACCACCAGGCTTGACTGTCCCAGCACCAACCACTACTGGACCACCAGGCTTGACTGTCTCAGCACCAACCACTACTGGACCACCAGGCTTGACTGTCCCAGCACCAACCACTACTGGACCACCAGGCTTGACTGTCCCAGCACCAACCACTACTGGACCACCAGGCTTGACTGTCCCAGCACCAACCACTACTGGACCACCAGGCTTGACTGTCCCAGCACCAACCACTACTGGACCACCAGGCTTGACTGTCCCAGCACCAACCACTACTGGACCACCAGGCTTGACTGTCCCAGCACCAACCACTACTGGACCACCAGGCTTGACTGTCCCACCACCAACCACACCTCAGGAACTTGTTCAGTCATTTATTATGCGAGATTTACTGACATATTTGACATGTGAAACAAATTTTAATGCATGACAACCTTTTCACTGCTCCTAACCAAGGAAACAATGAGTGCGAAGAAGTGAATGTAAAAAGTGTTTGCCAGACATTTGCGACTGACACAGTTGATGGAAATTATGTAGATGCCAATGATATCAATGTACTGGTAAAATGTAGCGTGTAGCTTCTTTCAGTTTTTGTATAACTTCAAAGTGATAACGATTGCTAAGTATTTTCATACTCATAATAATACCATTCCAAAAGACAATACAGAATACAGACAATATTGTTCTCATTAAAGTTAGAATAATAATGGTATATCTAACAAACAAGTTCAAAACATACTATATTCCTCAAACATCTGTCCGGATGATGGCACAGTGGCATGTTCGGGGCGTCTATCTTCAAGAGAGATTAATCCAAATAAACCTGGTAAGTATGGAGTAAGGCTGAACATACTAGCTGAATCAAACACTGGTTACATCTTCGATTTTGAAGTATATGCAGAAATTGGGAAGAAAACAATTTTAAAGACATTGATGGCACCACTGAAGAGCAAAGGTTTCCATTTTATATATGGATAACTATAACTCCCTTCAACTTAGGGAACAGCAGCTTAAACAAAGTGTATACCCCTGAGGTACTCTCAGATTACAGCGTAGTGCACCCAAAGATCTTCAGTAGAAGCAAAGAGGAAACATAGTATTAATGAGAACATCCATAGGAGCCATGATGAGGGTTTGAACCTATTTGGTGGGTGTTCCCACACGCACGCCCTAGTCAACTAGGCCACGACATGGTATAAGGGTTGCAACCTGTAGTTCTACTGAACATGCAAGGATTTCCAGCAGTTTCTACTGAAGCCTGACGAGGAGTTTCACACAACCTCCCCCATGCTCTCTGGCTCTGTCGTCCAGGAATGTTCTACCTCTGACTCTCCCCCTTTAATACTAAGAGTAATCACACTAACGTGACTGTATCAGTGAGAACATCAGTAGAAGCCGTGTGAGGGTTCGAACCAAAGCTTGTGCATGGGAACACCCACACATAGGTTCGAACCCTCATCACGGCTCCTACGGATTTTCTCACTGATGCAGTCACGTTTGTGTGATTACTCTGTGTATAGAATATCATGTTGAGATTCCTTAACACTGGTACGTTAATGGCGACTGTCAAGGGCAAGGAAAGCTAAGATGATGTGGGGTTTTATCATTTTAAGAATGATGAATTCGTTGCTAGGTTTAAAAGGGACTGTGGTTGGGAGGCAGAGATTATTTGGTTCCAATATCTCTGTGAGTATATAAGTTGTCTTGGGGATCTGCAAAATTATAGGCCTAAGGGGTTAGCATGGTTTGTGGGTCTTCACATTACCATTGCCAAAAAAATAACGGATTCAAAATAAACTGTTACTTTCTAACTTTAAGCCTTCAATCATTACATTCGCTGCATCTGTGAGGGAGTTCACAAAATTTAAAAAAAAATCTGTTTAAGCTGTCTTCAGAGCAAGTCCATTCCATACAGTGGTCGACCCCAAAGAATATCAATTTTAACATGTTGTTCTTTCAAAATAGGGATTTTCTCTAATATAAATAAATTTTGCTATATATTAGCAAACTGTGCATATTTAAGCATTTATTAGGTTAGGTGTTTAGGTTCTGTGTGCCATTATTTGTATTTGTACTACGTGGGTTAAGTGTTTGTTTACCCGAGACGCTGTGCGTAATAGTGGCTTCATAGGTTGTGTAACTCCTGTTGCTACAATTTGTACATTACTACTTTGTTCTTTGAACACATTCTTTTGAATAAAATAATTGTAGTGCATCTGCCGAATTGTGGTTCGTACAAAAATCAGTGAAGCACTTGTTCAAGAAGTGTTCAAATGCCATCAGGTGAATCATGTAATAACTGTTTTTCATTCTTAAACGGGATTTGGCTGTTGCATGGAATAGACTTTGGCTTTTGTTAATGAGGACTGGCTGCTCTGTTGGGTCTCTTGTAATAACATTAAATTCCTGTGTCTTTTAGGACAGCTGTATCTTTCTCAAAACACACTGTAGTGTGACGCATGTAGCGCACTTGTCAGCTCTCATCACTATTAATACCAATGTTACTGGTATTAATCAAGTCCTTAGCTGCTGGGTTTAATTTAGGTGTAAGGAGACCAGGTGTCGCACTTTTGTACTTTTTAACTAAAATATATATTTTAATTATGCATCCCATGGGCGGTGGTGGCAATGGTTAGAGGCAAATAATTGGTTCAGAAACTGAACCCAATTGCTTGTTAAGCCAAGCAACTGACAATTTTGTGAAGCTAGTTACACAACTGTTAATATTACTTACACGTACATATTGTTACATAATGTACTGCGGTAATAAGTTGGATACTAGGAGACACAGAATTGGTTTTGGCAGCGATGAGGTAGTGCCGTCCCGACTAGACCCCCCCCCCCTTGGGCTGCAGAGTGGAAAAGTTTTGGATATGTTAGATTGGGGCACAAGTTGATTCCCTGGGGCTTTAGAGTCTCGATGGATGGGGATGGGGGGGGGGGGAATCATGTGACGAGGGAAGACAGCCCAGGTCCCCCCCTTATCACCACCGTCCTTACACAGAGTTCCATTTTTGTAAAGTCCTCTACAATTGTTATCCACATTAGACAAACACTTTGAAACAGTCTGCAGTAGTTTTGCCTTTGATAAAACCAAAGAGACTATTGGACATGTTATCACCTACAGGGTTGAGTAGCCTATGTAACAAAATACTTTCCATCAGTTTACAAAAGTAGGATGTTATGGATACAGGCCTGTAGCCTCCGTTTGACTTAAGTATAGGAATGACAGCCTCCTTCCATTTTCTTGGTAACTTTCGCTCCCTATAACTCATATTAAACAAATCAAGTAAGGGACTAGGTTTTATACCGGCTAAATAATTAAGAATGTTATACATTACTCCATCTTTCTCCGGAGCAGTAGAGCTGCCACTTTTTAAAGCATCAAGTAGCTCATCCAGAGTTATCTCAGTGTTTCAAGGTGAAGGGCCTCACTAAAGTGCAAGAGTTTCTATCCCCAGTTCAGTAATGGGTTCCAGGAGGGCGGTTCGCCTCTCGTTAGGCAGTTGGGTAGGCCGTTTTGAGGGCCCCTGTCTTTCATTCGGTCTTCCTGGAACACTCGTTAGGCTTGTACTCCACTGTACTAGCCATCTGGTTACCGTAATGCTGCCGAGACCAGGCGGTCCTTTAGGGACTTGCCTGGTCTCCAGGCCAGCATCGGGGGTTCTTGTGGGAACCTGTCCCACGACGGATGGTTGCTGTACGTGTCATGTAGCCAGGTCCACACGTCCCAGAGTGCTGCTCTGAGCGGTTCTTCTAGGCCCGTGTAGAAAGTTGCAGGGAAGATGCCGTGAGCTAGGGGGATCGCATCGTGTTGGTCGAAGTTGTTGTTCCCCTGTGCAGTCTCGTAGGTTCCTATCGGCTCGCTGGAGGACTACTACTGTGAACCCTCTGTTTCGGAACTTCTCCCAGAGGTCCTGGAGCTGAATCTGTAGGGTCTCATCGTTGCTATTGATCCTTTTTAAGCATAAACATAGGGAGAAAGGGAGAGAGTTCTTGAGGGGCCTTGGGTGACATGAATCGTATGCGCGGAACGTATGTAGGTTGGCCGGTTTATAGTAGGCTCTAGTGCAGAGGAGCCTACTGACTGGATCAATTGAGACTGTTGTGTCAAGGAAATTGATCTCCTCTGCATTCCTCTCATCGTAAAATGCAGGTTTGGATGAACCGCGTTTGCCCATGCATGGAAAGAGTCAAAGACCTAGGGGTGGGGACCAAGTATCACTCCAAAGATGTCGTCTATGTAGCGTAAGTAGATCGGAGGGTTGTTGGGGCGATTCATCCTTTGGACTTCGAAAACTTGGTGGACGAAGATTTCTGCTATGGCTACACTGCTAGAGGCTCCAATGGCAGTGACTTTTACTTGCCTGTAGGTGACGCCGTTGAACGTCAGGACTGTCCCTCATCACGTGAAAGATGGCTTCTACCAGGAGCGGATGGGCTAGGGGGGGGGGGGGGGGTGCCAGACTCCAGCGTCCCTGAGGGCCTGTTGTATCCTGTGTACGTTGTCGACGACGAAATCTGCCACGATCGTGGCTGCTTAACGTTGGGGAATGCTAGGGTACAAGGAGACGATGTCCAAGGAGAACAGTGTTGCTTGCGCTGGGACCGGTCCCATAAAGTCGTTGATTGCTTAGTTTCACAAGGAAATAGGTTGTCAACTAACCTTTCATCCAGTAGGTGCAGGAGGGGGTTGAGGAGGGCCGTGCAGATCCAATCTATTGGACGTATAGGAGCCCTACAGCCGTTGAGAACCGGGCGCCCCGGCCAGGAACCTGTAATGGGGTCAATCCCCTTGTGTATTTTTGGGAGCTGGTACAGGGGGTGGGAGCTCAGAGTTTAAGGATATGAAGAAATCCCTGGCTGCAGCTCTGAAAATTCCTCCTTGTCCCTCGTTGCTGTAGAAATCCAGGACCAAGGTCCTGCTTCTGGTTTGGGCGTTCGCCAGGGCGACCTGGCCATTGAGTACGGGTTAGGTGGTCGTATCTGAGAGATGCCTTTCCATTTCTCTCATAATTACCTCAGTCCTACATCATGACGACTGCTCCTTTGTCCCCGGGCTTTACGACTACGTCCCTGTGCTCCTCGAGATCCCATTGGGCTGCCCTTAGGGTGGACTGCAGGTGGCACAAGGGGCGGGTGTCGATCTACTCCTAGAGAGACCTGGAAGCCTGTAGAATCTGCTCATGGAGGCTGTTAAGGCAGATAGGGTTAGGTTGCATGGGGCGGGCTCGGTTTAGGTAGTGTGCTGACAGTGAGAGGGTGGCATGTCTACGCCTCAGGGGGGGATATGGATTTTAGTGGGGACCCCTGGGTCCAGAGGGTGCTCCACGTATGGGTTTCTAGGTCTTCTAAGGCCTGCGCTGCGATCTGGCGGCGTTTTTGAAAGGAAAGGGGGGCCCGTGACGAAAGTAAAGCCTCTGCTCAGGAGTGAACGCTCAGACCGAGATAGGGGGGATCTCCCTAACGACAGTTGACCTCTCTAGGTGCGCCCCCCTCCTCGTCTCCCGCGCTGCTGACACCTGGCATTACCTCCACCTGTCCACCCATGCCCATCTGTGTCGTTGCTGGCCGCGTTTCTGGCGAGGGTGGGGGGGGGGGGTCACTGACCTGTCCCGCTGGTGTTCGTCTCTGGTTCCCAAACCCCGTCTGGTTGGGAAGGCAGTCGGCGGGGGCTGCGGGGTGCTCTGTCTGGATAAGAGGGGAAGGGGGAGGAGGGGTTTCTGGCATGTCTGGGCGTGGAACGGGGCCTAATGTGTGTGTCCGGCGTTCGGGTTTGGCGACGGTTCTGGCGGGGAGGGGGTCCATGGAAGGCCTGCCCGTCTGGCACCGAGGTGCCTCTCTCTCTATTCGGGGTCTGGCGCCTCTCTCTCTATTAGGGGTCTGGCGCCTCTCTCTCTATTAGGGGTTTAGCGCCTGTCTATTTGGAGTCCAGCGTCTAAGGGATTCTTTCTTGATCATGCAAATGACACTTATCTTCACTCGGCAAAATGCAGCATTTAAAGAACGGATTACGTGTAATCTTCTGAAACTGGCCTTGAAACGTGACTAAATAGTGCTTATCACAATATTTTGGTTGACATTGGTTAAACTTTTGCCGTAAATTGTTACTGACCCGCTTGAAAGCTTTAGCCTTAATGGTTCAAGGTGTATTTGAACGTTCTTAGGCATTTGTTTCATCAAAATCCTTGAGGTACTTGCTTTGACTGAATTCGTAAACTGTGTTTATCTTCCAATCCCAGTTTCATGAACATCTGCAACACATTTGAACTCGCCAAGTAATCTTTTTGGGGAAGATGGAAGTCAATTAATTTACTATTTGTCTTGGAGAGTTTCCGATCTTCTTTATTTAAAATGTGTTTGCTGTAATCAGACAACAGATCAGTAGAAATATTAGCGTGCGAAAGGGTTAAGCGTAAATCATCAGTGTATCTGGCCACCTCGGGTGTTGACATGCTTAGTATCACACGACTCAATAACCCTTATCACCATCACATGCAATGTTCTCCAATCCTTGCGTTCAGCAGCAGATTATTTACAAATACCACCTTGGGAAAGCATTCTTGTCATGCAGGTGGCGTATAACCCATTGAAATCTAAATACAAAATATATTTATCATTGCTAGAGGGGTTGGCACCTGTATGTACATTCTCTACACTCGTGTGTTGTCTAACTACAGAGGTAAATCCGCCTCTTAAATTTGTGCACAATACATCATACAAATGGGGATCAGAAGTAGTCCAAGACAACTTGACTTTTTAACAAGAAGGCGTCCCACGCGAAACTGGATAGCGAGACATAATGTGTAATTTCCAACTTGTACAGCTCTAACATAGTCTTACGCCAGACTGTAGAAGCATCACACAATAGTCCAGAATCCACTTTCAAATAGACCTTCAAGTAATCCCCTATGATCTTGCATTTCGCTAAATTAAAGGCTTCCTTAGCCTGATCATAATCAGTTTGACTTATAGCCTCGTGTTTTAAACTATTATAGAATGCTTCGGGGGGAGGAAGAGCGGGTTTATTTAATTTATCCAGAGAAGAAAAGTAATCATAACAGAATATATTTGCCTGTCTTTAATAAATGTTGGGCAGCTACAGGGACGTCATCTAGCATAAGAGGTATATCTGGTAGTTTACCACTCTATATATATTCATTGGTTAGTTTATCCAGCCCATCCATTATATCCATTTCCACGAACTTGAATCCATATTTGGAGGCAATATCGTTTTTACGGTTAGGGAGGTTAAACAATTCATTCAAAATTACCCCAGGTCATAAGCTGCATTGTGCGAGAAAGTATACGAATGTTTATAGGAATTCCTACATAGTATGTTGCACCAACGGCAATATGCAGTTGGATTATTATTGAATTATATGGCATAGTCATGGTGACGGTGCTTGTCTTTAGCTGATTTGAACGGGGTATAGCACATTCCACATGTGGTTTCCCGTCTGTAAGCTCGCCAATATGCTCGTGTCATGGATATTTTATATTTAGGCATTGTGGACCTAATTCTCTTCCATGAACTCTTCAACGTATCTATGAAATGATTAACAAGTTCATTCCCCATAAGTTAATTTCTCCAACACCTCCAATTCCCTGTCCCTGTTGATGATGATATAAGCATATGCCATAGCTTTGTGCCACTTGTTAATCATTCCTTGGGGATTGGAGGGAGGATGGGGGGGGGGGGGTCCAATATACATTTAAAATCATAATATGCAGTATGAGAAGGTATAAATACACGACTGTACTTTTTTAACTTATTTGATGTTTTTCAGGGAAAAAAATCAAAATTTCCCTTAAATTAACATGACTCTTCGTGATCTCGCACAGCTTCGGGGGTTAAATGAATTAAGCACAAATGACAAAAACAAATATGATTATTAGGCATTTTACTTGAATGGTTACGCATGTTATGGACATATTGATTAAAATCCTTGATAAGAACTTGATGCTGATCATCTAGCATGAGCAATGGTACTTTACGGGCAGAATGCTCCCTGCCTTTCCTAGCCAAGCTAATATAGTACCGGTTATCTTCACAAGTACATAAATAAATATACTTAATTTATTCATGCTTTCTATTTTATTTATATTGTCAGAAGTTGTGGGAATTTCAATGTCTTCACTCCAACGAACAAATCTAAGACACCACCTAGAGAACTTTGAACGCTTGACAATGTTGCCTGATGTCATCCCCTGAGGTACACACACACACATGCTGCTAAACATTGAATTAAACATGCATTTTGTTCACCTTTAGGGTTGTAAACATGTCTTGAAGCACACAATTCATCTGGATAAGGTACTGTGACGGTAACGCGTTGGTGTTCGGCTGTTTAAGGCTAGGGGTATGGCCTCGTCACATAGTTATAAAAAAAATAGAAAAACTGGAACTTCGTCTGTGGTAAGGTAAGGAGAAGACACACAAAACACAAGTAAAACTTTAACAATGAAATTTTAATTACGTTAAATAAATCAAAACATGAAAATAATGCACAAACAAATTCTTATAATAAAATCAATGAATCAAAATAATAAGAATACTTAAATGACAACATGAAAAGTTACGTTAAGGCAAAATAACAAGAAGTGCAATACAACAGTAAGTGGGAGGTGCTGGAATATTGGCTTAAAGCCACCACCTCTCTCAGTACACTCTAGAGTCTAGCTGGGAGGTGTGCTGGCTACGAAAGCACTGAACATTCTGAAGACTGATGTTGGGGCGACCCCAGACATCGGGTAGTATTGGGGGGGGCGAGGCAGGTGCAGCCAGACCGGCGACCAATCAGCGGAGTCGTAGCGATCAACGGGTAGTTTGGTGGTTGGAGTTCGAACAGGTGGCTGGTTGCATACGTTTCTGCTCACCCTGGCAAGCCTTGCTGGTGTTGTTGTCGTTGTTGGACATTTCTTCCATAGTCTTTTATATAATTGTGACGACGTAATTATGAAGGGAAGAGCAGGCTCAATCTCTTGAAGGAGATTATCGTCACAACTCTCCCCCGAAGCCTGCGGTTCTGGAAGAAGTACGTCGTTATGTGGTGGAGTAATGGATGGAGTTGCTTCTACTTCATAAACTCTGGAGAGATCATGGGCTAAGATGTTGTCAGACTCTTGGTATAGCGTGTCTCCAGGTTGAATTTCTGCAGGTAGCAAGCCCATAGTAGAAGACGTTGAGATGAGAAGTGGGCGTGCTGCAGGAGGTGTAGGGTGGTGTGGTCCGTATTGATGGTGGACCGAGCACTTTTCAGGTGTGGAGTGAAGTGCTGAAGCTTCAGGATGAGGAAGAGTAGCTCCTTGCCAATTGTTCCGTCGTTCCTTGTAGCAGTAGTCGCTGACAGGTGTATTCTTCTCGCCTCGTTGCTGCATCACGACACCACCATCGTCGGTACCATTGGTGTCGACATGGAGGATGTAGGGCTTATCTGACGAGGTGAGAGTGGAATTAGAAGAGGGCATAGGAGCACGATTATTATCCTGAAAGCATTTGGGAAGATCATTAAGGATTTTGGAATTAGAAAGCGCCGACTCCTTGTCAGTGCTTTCGGGAGAAGAAGCCGGGATGGTCTCACTGTGGATGTAGGGTTCTGTGAAGGTAGAACAATTAATCAAGACAGTGGGAGGAGTACCATTATATTGCTTCAGGAGGTTGACGTGGCACAGCTGGGTCTTCCGCCGCCTATCTGGAGTCTCTATGACGTATGTGTTGTTGCTTCTGCACTCTTTGACGCAGTAGGGTCCTGAAAATCTGTTTTGTAAAGGTGAACCTGGGATAGGGAAATAAGCAAGGACGAAGTCTCCCGGCTTGAATTTTCTTACTTTGCTGGTCTGGTCGTAATGAGTCTTCATTCTCACCTGGGCTTTCAATAGATTATCATGAGCAAAGCGGTGGACTCTCTCTAGAATGTGTTGAAGGTTTTGAAGAAACTGGGGCACATTCTGATGCTCACTGAAGGTGGCATCTCTGAGAGAGTCTTTGAAAGCCTTAAGGGGAGTACGGCACTTACGGCCGTAGAGCATCTCATAAGGAGATACTCCTAGGGACTCATTGGGGAGACTTCTGAAAATACACATTATTAGGTCAATCTGCTTATCCCAATCCTTTGAGGTTTCACTACAAAACTTTTTCAAGAGTGCTTTGATGGTCTGATGACTACGTTCAAGAGAACCCTGTGAAGCAGGATGATAGGGGCTGGACAATACCTGTTTGATGTTGAACTCCTCCAGTGTCCTTTTGAAGAGATCACTGGTGAAGTTGGTGCCACAGTCACTTTGAATCTCCCTGGGAAATCCGTATTGAGTGAAGATCTTCAGTAGATGTTTGATAACCGTAGCAGCCGTGATGTTCTTCACTGGAACTGCTATGGGAAATCTGGTGGTAGGACACAGGATGGTTAGGATGTAGGCGTTACCTGAACTGGTCCGAGGTAAAGGACCAACACAGTCTATTATGAGTCTGTGGAAAGGTTCCGCAGGCACCTGTATGGGAATCAGTGGTGCTCTGGGAATGGAGACGTTCGGTTTGCCTGCCATCTGACATGTATGACACTGTTTTACGTACTGTTTGACGTTGTTTACCATACCTGGCCAGTAGTAGTCTTGGCGAATCCCATGGTAAGTCTTGTTGAAGCCGTAGTGGGAGAATGCTCCGTGGGCCAGGTGTAGAATAGTGGGCCGCAGGCTGGTGGGAATCACAAGTTGTTCGATGTTGGCCCAATCGTCCTCCTCCTTCAGTTTACTGGGTCTATATCTGCGGTAGAGCAAGTCGTTCTCTAGGAAGAACCCAGGAATACTGTCGGGTTGAGTCTCAGCCTGGAAAAACAATGGTGTTAAAGTAAGATCTTCCCTCTGCAACTTACGGAACTCCAACTTGGTCAGATGCGGGGGTAGTTTCTGAGGGTCTTGAGGGACAGCGGTAGCAGTAGAGTCAGCTGGCTGTGGACGTGCGGCTTGTGCACGGGTGGTCACGAGAACCGGAGGAGAAACTTCACTCTCTTGAACCTCTGCTGGAACATACTCAAGAATAGGGTTACTTGGCACAGAGTTACACACCTGGGGTTTGTCCATGACGATCAGGTTGGTCGGTTGCAGGTCTTCTGCCAAGTCGTTGCCTAGGAGAAGTTGCACTCCAGGCATGGGAAAAGGCTTTTCCCTGACGGCGACTTGGACTTCCCCGTTCACGTAGGGACAATCCAGGTGGACTCTGGCGAGAGGGTATGGAGTGGTAGCAGTGAGGTCAGTGATGAAGACTGTTTCCCCGGTGTAGACTATGTTGGGCACAGCCGACTTCAAGATGATCGATTGTAGAGCCGCTGTGTCCCTCAAGATCTTCAATTTGAAACGTCCCTCCGGATTTGAACCGTTGGCAGAGACAGTTCCAGTATACAGGTGGTTACTGAAAAGAGAAAGATCATTAACATCAACACCAACATTCATCACAGGCTTACCGGACTTAGGAGGAGTTGGTTTGGGTCGTTGTTGGTCAGTGGTTCCCTTGTATTGAGACTTACCACACTTGTCTATGGTATGTCCATAGAGTCTACAATACTTGCAGTACAGTTGTGAACCAGCTTGATCGGGGCTCACCTTCTCGTAACTGTACCACGACTTCTTACTGGAGGATGGTTCAGGTGTCAGCCGGTGGATGAGGCTGTAAGTGTCAGCCGACTTAGCACACTTCAGGTAGTCGGTTTCTTCTTTATCTGCTAAGTAGAGGCGGACAGGAGGCGGCACACGTCTCAAGAATTCTTCAACAAGCATCAGGTTCACGAGTTCTGTAAAAGTAGAGACATGTGCTGCTTCCAGCCATTTCATGAAATACCTCCGTTTCGTGTTAGCAAACTCGAGGAAGGTAGTGGTACTTGCCTTCAGGTGGTCACGGAATTTCCTTCTATAACTTTCGGTGGAAAGTAGGTAGGCGTCTAACACTGCTTGTTTCAGAGTGTAGTAGTCATTCTCAGACGCCAAAGTACTGAGTGTGACTGCAGCTCTACCTGTAAGATGGACTCTGAGAAGTGTTGCCCATTGGTCGACAGGCCAACTGAGTTGATTAGCAAGGGTTTCAAAGGTGGTAAAGAACACATCAACTTCTGCTTCTACAAAGGATGGCATTAACTTACTTGCATGTGATATATTAAAACTGACGGGAAGATTGGCAGTAGCTTGCTGGCGTTGAGTGAAGTGTGAAGTTTCCAAGGCGATTTCACGTTGACGACACTCCAGAGCCAGAGTCGCTTGTTGCTTGTCATGTTCGCGTTGTATTTCCAACTCGCGTTGTTTGGTTTCAAGCTGTAAGCGTTCCCGCTCCTGGAGTGTTTCAAGCTGTACTCTCTCACGTTCATGGAGCAAGGCGACCTCACGTTCGTGGAGGGCGAGTCCACGTTCGTGTTCTTCTCTCCTCAAGGCAGCTTCACGTTCTCTGAGGGTGATTTCTCGTTCTTGTTCTTCCCTTCGTATGGCAGCTGCTTCTCTTTGCTGCTCACGTTCAATCTTGGCCAGCTCTAGTTTAAGTTTCATCGTTGCCAAGTCAGTTTTCTCTGCAATATAGTAAGTTTCATGAGTTTCAGAGTCTATCTTACCTTGCTCTAAATAGTAATCCAGCAACAGGTTGTGTAGGTCATTTTTGTTGGCTTGGTAGGGAACTTCTAGTTGATACTCATGTGCAAGAGTTTGTAGTTCAGTCCTCTTGGCACGACTCAAAGTCCCTATTTCACCTGCTGGATTTGCACGGAAAGTTTGGAGACGAAACATGGTGAAATTAGCAAATAAAGGTACACGAATGTTCAATAATGAAATGTCAGAAACAGGACAACGTGGCAACTGGCACCTATCCTGTGTGATCTTTAACAATTAACGTTAAGTGAAAGATATTAAATGATTAAATTAAATCAAGGGCGCAGGAAATCTTGTACCCGGTACTCATGTAAGAGAATAAGGGCAAGAAAATCCTACTAACAAATGAAACAAAGTTTCGAAAACAAATGAAACAGTTAAATGCTTCAAAAGTAAAATTGGTAGTCCAAGGATGTAGGCATACCTTGCCAAGTCTCTATAGGACATAAAGCAAGTTTTTCCCACTGAATTTAATATGATACTTACAGAATTAGCGAACTTTTGTGCTCTGAAAAAATAAGCTAATTCCCTACCGTTGTATGTATCATCATCTCTGACTGACGTGTAGGGGTGCGAGGTGTCAACTGGTGACGAGAACTGCTGCTGAGGTCCCAATTCAGCAACTAAAGTTCGAGCTAGAGGAACTATGGCCCTCTTTGTCCTCCTACAGTCAGATTGCAGAAGATTGGGTACTCTTGACCCGGGGCAGACCACAGTACCAGGGTACCAATGTGATGATCTGTCAGAATGAGAAATATTCAAGGGACATAGATGGTAAATACGAGTAATAACATGGAGGGAGAGATGACCAATTAAGAGTATGACTGCGGCCTACAGTCACCACGTAATCCAAAGTTGTCTCACCTTCACTATATGTTACTCTCGTAATGCACAATACACCGCACCTTATAAAAAATGAAATTGAATGAAAAATAGTAAAGCTACGTTAACAAAGTTAAATACGCTTACCATAAATTACCACTTGGCACCAGTACCTGAGTGAGGCTCCTAGGACAGGCCCCCATATATCTTGTGACGGTAACGCGTTGGTGTTCGGCTGTTTAAGGCTAGGGGTATGGCCTCGTCACATAGTTATAAAAAAAATAGAAAAACTGGAACTTCGTCTGTGGTAAGGTAAGGAGAAGACACACAAAACACAAGTAAAACTTTAACAATGAAATTTTAATTACGTTAAATAAATCAAAACATGAAAATAATGCACAAACAAATTCTTATAATAAAATCAATGAATCAAAATAATAAGAATACTTAAATGACAACATGAAAAGTTACGTTAAGGCAAAATAACAAGAAGTGCAATACAACAGTAAGTGGGAGGTGCTGGAATATTGGCTTAAAGCCACCACCTCTCTCAGTACACTCTAGAGTCTAGCTGGGAGGTGTGCTGGCTACGAAAGCACTGAACATTCTGAAGACTGATGTTGGGGCGACCCCAGACATCGGGTAGTATTGGGGGGGGCGAGGCAGGTGCAGCCAGACCGGCGACCAATCAGCGGAGTCGTAGCGATCAACGGGTAGTTTGGTGGTTGGAGTTCGAACAGGTGGCTGGTTGCATACGTTTCTGCTCACCCTGGCAAGCCTTGCTGGTGTTGTTGTCGTTGTTGGACATTTCTTCCATAGTCTTTTATATAATTGTGACGACGTAATTATGAAGGGAAGAGCAGGCTCAATCTCTTGAAGGAGATTATCGTCACAGTACATAATCACCAAGCCGGATAGGATGCTGAACGGCTATGGAATTAATATAAAATCCAGAAATGCTCTGTATAGCTAGACTCGAGCATTCTGTCACGGCAAGGAACTCTTCTAACTTATCTAGTTCAGCGATCCATTGATCCTCAACAACACCTGCTTTGTGTCTAGACAGTGTTTTGCTTTGCCTTTATGGGTAACTCTCCCTCAAAATTAGGTTCATTTTCTTGATTAAGCCGTTGTAAATTAACAAATCTGGATAAATCAATAGGGCAGGAGGGAAATTGGAGTGAACGGCATCAAACAAATTCTAACTGTCGTATAAAATAATCGCCATATGTAGGTAAATAATGAGCGGGATCCCTTTGGGCGTAATCTGGGATACTGTACGAATGGCGCATGTAACCCCATTGAAATTATTTATGACTTCTGGTTGTGGAGAATTGGCAGTAGACGGACTGGCTTCCACATCGGAATCAGCCTCCCAAACAGGGTGCAGAGAGTCCTCATCATCTTCTAGTCGCGAATCCATAAGTAAAAAGAATTATGGTTTCCAAAAATAAAATTTAATATAGGAAGTTTTTTAATAATACCGTTATTGAAATATACTAATAATTGAGGATGCTACTTACGATTTAGATTTTCCCTGTTATTGTCTTATGGTGTTGGTGAGAGAGATTGGCTAGTGCTAGGCTTCTCACCACCACCAGCACCTTGACGAGGATATTCCTCCTCCACTAATTGCTGAGCTGGTGAGCCTAAAATTATATAAATAATAATAATTGACGATAATGAAATTTATATTAATGTCAATAATGGGGAATGGTATAATATTGCAGAATACTATAATTGACTGACTTTCGTATTGGACGCTTTGATGAGATGACGCTTCTGAGTACACTGAATCTGAACTAGTATCAGACTCGATCAACATCATCTAGATACATGCAAAATGGGTATTCTTCGGGGATGCGAACGGTAGATTTTAGTTAATTCCCATCTTCTTGAGATGATTTCGGGGCTTAGCGTCCCCGCGGCCCTTTCCTCGACCAGGCCTCCTTTTTGTTACACACCTCCAGGCAGCAGCCCGTAGCAGCTGTCTAACGCCCAGGTACCTATTTACTGCTAGGTAACAGGGGCATCAGGGTGAAAGAAACATTTTGCCCATTTGTGTCTGCCTCCACCGGGGATCGAGCCCAGGACCTCAGGACTACGAATCCGAAGCGCTGTCCACCCAGCTGTCAGTTGTCCCATAGTCATATATATATTTTTAAGGAATGCTGCATAGATGTATAGCTCTACAGCTAATTGCAAGTAATAATAATTTATATCTAAATTTTAACTGCTGCTGCTATTGAGCTATTTATAGTTATTAAAGAACGTGTTATAAATATTAATACAAAATATCCGCTGCTGCTGCTGTCATTTTTCTATAGTTACTATTAATATACTATGACTTGCAACAGGTACATGGGTAATTTCTACAGTTATAACCACAATGGTACTTACAGGTAGCACAAAACCTTTTGGACCACGAGGGACAAATCTTATCATAATATCCACGAGACATCTCTGAACATTGTACACAGAAAAGAACACACTGACGCTGAGGATTGGCGTTAGTTATCCAACATTCAGCGCATCTGGCCTGGCACAGGTGAAATGGTCCTAGTTTAGGGGCCTTGCAAAGCTCACATGTACATGGTAGAGTTGATAGATATGAGACAGTGAAGTCAGATATTGCGAAACCAGTGGCTTCACAATATTCAACTGACCTAGTTAGACTGACCTATGGATTGGGGGAGATTCCTATATGGACAGCTTGCCTGCTACGCTGCCAAACGTACGATTATGATTAAATTGCAATACGACATTTGGGTAGTTAGTTTTTAACTTATCACTGCATAATGAATGATTAAAGTTGTGGATGACTAAAATGTAAATTCTTAAACCTGTGATGTATGTTGACACTGCCTTCCTGTCTCTCCAGGACCGTCGTGATCGCTACTGTCCTCCCTTTCTTGCGCGGTCCTTACAACAACCTTCCTCTCGCCTCTGTCGTGCTTTAACTTTTACCCCTCCTGTAGTTCCTTTTCCTCTTCACCACCTCCCCCTCTCTGTCCGGTTATCTCGCTTACAGGATTCTCTTTCAGTTCGTATTTCAAATATTTCTCCTTATATTGTTCCCTTCTTGCCCTGTGGAGAGTCCCCTTTCCGAAGTTTTGTACATCCTTGACCCGCATCACTAAAGTTTTTACCCCTCCTACGTTTCTGAAATGCCTTTTCCTTGAGCACTTTTCTTCGCACTCCCGCTCCGTTTCCATCTTCACCGGTGGGTTTAAGTCTATGGACGGTGTAGGCTACTGTTGTTTTACCTGACAGCACTTGTGTGTCGCCTACCTCCAGAAACTAGCATCTTCACAGCTGAACTTTGATATTCTCTATGCTCTTCGTCTACTGCTTTCTCGTTGTCATTCTTTGTTTGTGATTGTCGTTGACTCTGATCCTTTAATCCGGTCCATCCAGTGGTCGTCGAGATTCAACATTGGTCGTTTCTTATTTCTAGTAAATTTAAATCAGTTGAGTTTTGCCAAGTTCCTAGGCATATTGGTGTAACTTTAAATGAGCATGCGGACACTGCTGCTAGGGAAGCTATCCGCTCTTGTCCCATCTCCCGTAAAGGTATTCCTTATTCCGACTTTTACCCAGTTATTCATTCCTCCATCCTTACCCGTTGGCAGGATTGTTGGTCTTCTGTTACTGGTAACAATCAGCGTACTCTTAAGAGTAGTGTCCTCATGGCCTTCCTTCCTACCACCGTAACCGGCGATTGGAAACGGCTCTAGCGAGGTTGTGTATTGGCCATACACGCCTAACTCTCGGTCACTTAATGTAGCGCCGTCCTGTTCCTTATGGTCCAAATTGCATTCTCCCTCTTACGGTCGTGCATATCCTTGTTGAATGTCCTAACTTCCAGGATGAGCGTGTCTTCCTTTCCGACCGTCCCTCGCGGTCATTTGTCCCTTGATAGAATCCTTGGTGAAACGGATACTTTTGATATCATTCGCCTTGTGCGTTTCTGTTCTCGTATTGGCATCCTTGGTGCTATTTAGCACCCTCTGATTATTCCGCACATTTGGTGGTGTTACACAGCCTTCCCGGTTTGGTGCCTTCTGTGATGAGGATAGGTTAGGTTGGGGGATGGATAGTATAGCCATTTTTTATTAATAACGTTAAATATACTACATAAACAAGTATGATGCCCAGGCCTCATTGAGCATCTTGTGACGTCACTAATAGTTTAAAAGTCGGGTCGCTGTGAGCCTGTCACACATCTATGTTAATGTAAGGCAATATTAATCCCTCACTGAACCCGCTTTTGTGACGTCATGCGCCGCTAAAATAATGGATCTTATTTCTACAGAAATAATTGTTTTTTGTTTATTATAGGTTAGGTTGATTCGGTAGGGTCGATGAATTGAATATAAAAATAAGAGCAATGATACAATGAGAGAAAATACGAGTGGCTACAAGGCCATAGTCTATAATGACACCGAGAACAGTTGTGCTGTTAAGAGATTAAGGTAATGTGCTAATGAGCAACCCGTTCTCGCAAATTCGTAAAGTCAATATTGACTTATTAACTACGTGCATAGGTGATATACTAAACATAATAGATACCCTTAAAAAGATTCATAGAAAACACCGACCTTACCTAACCTTGTTAGTATCTTAAGATAAGCATCTTATTGCTTTCTAATTACAATTATTACTTAACCTATACCTATTATAGGTTAGGTAATAATTGTAATTACGAAGCAATAAGATGCTTATCTTAACATACTAAGTAGGTTAGGTAAGGTCCGTGTTTTCTATGAGTCTTTTTAAGGGTATCTATTATGTTAAGTATGTCACCTATGCACATATTTAATAAGTCAATATTGACTTATTAAATTTGCGAGAACGGGTTGCAATGAGAGACTGGGTCCCTTACTGGAACAGCTTGTAACATCATGGGGAGCTAGAAGCAACGGACCCTATTGGTGGATCAGTCCGTATTGGGGATGATGTCGTTTTTATTAAGGCTGAGACCATCAGATTGAAGGTAACTGCAGAAGGCCTTAATTTACACTTACGAAGCAGCTCCTATATATATCCACCTAATCTCGTTCACATACATGTACATTGAGTATTTTGATTGGGCATAATGGGTATATGCTACAGTAGGGTGTAGGGGCATGTTTTCGAGCAATTATGAGATGTACACAGGAGTAGCAGTGAGGGAGGAATTAAATAAAACTGTCTGAGTGATGATGTAGCCTGTTTTGAAAAATTATGCAACACATATTAGCATGCACTTAGACTTCAACAAATTCAGTAGTATTCCCATGTCTGAGTCTTTCATATGAATGAGAGATGTGGATGTGAATTCAGGGTCGAACTCATTTCTTATGTTCAATATACAATATTAGCTAGAAAATGATCTTAGAAAGTGGGAAACAGTATGGAAATACCTCATTAAGGAAAACGAGCTTAATATGGGAAGATTATGCATGACGTCATTACATTAGGCTGGACAGAGGGCGGCCTTTTAATCCCCCTTGACATAAATATTGAAAATGGGAATAAATAAACCATTACATAGAACGTACTTATTCACGGAAGATGAAGATTGGATGACGTCATTGATCATTAGTGATGTCATTGCAGAGTTAATGAAATATAAGTGCGATGGGAAGCGGCCGGTTAATTCCCTTGAGCAAAAATGACAGGGCCTAGGTGGGAGCCTTTTATTCACCCTTTTGGAACATTATATAGGATTGAACGGAGAGGACGAGAAATGAATGGAAATATTAGGAGACTACGAGGTAGTGACGAATAAAAATTGAAATATATACCCCTGGCTAGAGGCAGTCGTCGGAAAATTTTTAAACTCCCCTGCGCCATATTGCTGCCGTTGGTAACATGAAAAAAACCTGCGCCATCAGCCATCGGAAAAAGCAAAACGGCTGCAATATGGAGCCATTTCCGCTACGGTTGTGGTGGTGGTGTTTGTTGCTGTGGTTGTTGGGTCTAGTGGTGGTGGTTGTGGTGGTGGGGGGGTTGTTGTTTTATTTGTGGTTCTTGTGATAATCGTTGTTTTGTTGGTGATTGTTGTCGAGTGGTTGTTGGTTCTTGTGATTGTTGTGGTGGTGGTAATTGTGGTAGTGATTGTTTTCGTGGTTGTATTATTGGTAGTTGTTGTTGGTGGTTGTTGTTGAGGAGGTTTTGTTAGGTTGTGGTTTTGATTTTTGGGGTGGTTGCTGTTGTGGTGGTGTTTTTTTTTTTTTTTTTTTTTTTTTTTTTTTTTTTTTTTTGGTGGTAGTGTCAGTTGTTGTTGTTGTAGTGATGTGGTTGTTTGTTGAAAGGTTGGTGGTGGATCTTGTGGTAGTGATGTGGTTGTAGTATGTGTAGTGATGGTTGTTATGGTGGTCGTCGTTGTGGTGTGTTTTTGGCGTTGTAACTGTTGTTAATTAATATGACGGTATTGTGGGAAATTTGGCTCCAAAATAGTTAATAAAATCATGAATACCTTCGAAGGACCATCCTTTAAATAGAGAATAAATTTGAGAACCAGTGATCTATGGGTCTCGCATAAAATATAAATGATATCTAAGACTGTATAATATGAACTGTAATATTATAATTTAAGGAACCAAATCCCTCCACAGACTTTGGGG
The DNA here is from genome assembly GCF_040958095.1 of Procambarus clarkii. Classification (NCBI taxonomy): domain Eukaryota; kingdom Metazoa; phylum Arthropoda; class Malacostraca; order Decapoda; family Cambaridae; genus Procambarus; species Procambarus clarkii. The sequence goes on from NC_091223.1 coordinate 5,529,933, forward strand.
GCTTTAATCAGTAAAGAGAATTAATAATGTGCAAGATAATGTATTAATGGAATACTACATTAATCATATATTCACAAATGAATTTATATGCAAGAATGTTGTTAATGAAATAAATTGGTATAAATGTCGGAAAATCCGACACCATTTAATATTACATGCAATTGCAGATAATATTGCTGCGTTATATACACAAGTTAACCCATAGAAAATGTAGCTTGTAGTGAAGAAGTCGCTTCGCCAGTCTGTACGTGGGTGTGGGTATCTGGCTGATGATTGGCCGAAGTGGGTTTCCAGGCTTGTGTGTCTTGACATTTCCATACGCATATCCAGGTTTATATTCCCCAATAATCTTTGGCAGGTGGAGTCCGGATTTCTTGGCATTCACAGTTTCGATCAGTTTGTTGACCTTTTGTCGGCCAATCATCAGCCAGATACCCACACCCACGTACAGACTGGCGAAGCGACTCAACGGCCTGCTGAACACCACCACTTGTGGTGGTGTTTTTGTGGTGGTTGTGACGGTGGTCATTGTTGTAGTGGTTTGTTGTTTTGGTGGTTGTTGTTGTGGTTATTGTTGTGATGTGGTGATTGTTGTTGGTTTTTGTTGTGGTGGTGTTTTAGTGATTGTTCCCGTGGTTGTTGGTATGGTGGTGGTTTTTGTGTTGGTTGTTGTGGTGGTGACTTGTGGTTGTTGTTGTTGTGGTGGATGTTGTAATTTGGGGTTTGGGTTGGTGGTGGTTGTTGTTGTGGTAGTCATTGTTGTAGTTGTAGCGGAGATCTTTGTGGTTGTTGTTGTGGTATTCAATCACACCCAACTTGGTCAAACAATACACAATTTGCATAATATTTGTCTAGGTATGTTTAGGACATCATTTATAATTTGCTGAGATTAACCAACCCCCAAATAGTCAGTATTTCGCATATATTAATGGTACATCTGACATCCTATCATCTCAATATAAAAAACAACCATGCATTTTCCATAAATGTTAAAACATTATTACTGCTGAACTATTCATCAAGCATATGTTCATTGTTTTAATGTCTTATTAATTCCCTTGTTACATCCTCTCAATCATGTCACCCATATTTATTTAGACAAACCATCCAGCAAACTTATAGTGGTTCTAGCCTTAGTTATGTTTGGTTAGGCTAGGTTGGGTTAGGTGATATCAGTAATTTCTTTGATAGTTTAAGCAAATTTACTATATCTTATCAAATGCCTCCTATTAGAACATAAATTTATCTAAATCTAGCAAAAATTCTACTAATACTACACAAATTTGACCAAATTCAACCTAGCAAAAGCTGCACTAACTAAATATAAGTATCCCATATCCTCACATAGAAGCCCATGTTACCTCCGTCCTTCCAACACATGAGCTAGCTATAACTCGGTCCCAAATTGGGCAATTTTATTCCGTTTTGCAAGCTGCTACTGCACCTCTAATATATATATCCTACCCTACACAACCTTACCTAACCTAGCACATCCAAAGCTAGAGTTGATTAAAGTTGACGAAATTTATGCTGTTCCACGTCAATTTAACCTATTTTAAGACAATTTCCACAATGCATCCAAATGTTTCGTATCATAGCACAGTTAGTCCATACCAAACCAGACCTATCCTATCCTAACACATAAGCTAAATTCATCCAAATTATCCCAATTTTTGTCAATTCCACTAAATTAACCTAATTATCAACCCAAAAGCCATATTTTACTAAATGTACCTATGTACAACTCGTCCAGAGCAAAAGTTAGCTGTCAGAGCTGTTAATGTCTACCACAAACTTCCATTCTACTCAGGATTAAAACAGATTTTACTAATATATTCTTAGACGTGTGTTGTTACTAGATATATATTTTTCCTCACATTATTACAAACCACCCGATACATAACCTGTAATTCGTCATATTGTGGAAAGTAATAATTTGGGTCATTAACCAAAGACATGTTCCTAACCTACTGTTAGGAACCTTTGTCGAATGTTGAAACTTCATTGATATGAAAGGGTTGATTTTGGGTATATACCTAATGACCTAACCTGCTTGGATCTTTGGTGAATATTGTATCTATATTCTTAGAAAAGTGATGTTTTATGGATATAAAAGTCTGCGGAAGGTGTAGGCTACTGTTATTTTTCCTGACAGCACTTATGTGTCACTTACCTCCTGAGACTTAGCATCTTCACAGCGGAACTTTATGCTATTCTCTATGCTCTTCGTCTCCTGCTTTCTCGTTGTCAATCTTCCTTTGTAGTTGTTGTTGACTCTCGTAGTGCCCTCATGGCTCTCGGGTCCTTTAATCCTGTTCATCCAGTGGTTGTCAAAATCCAACATTGGCTATTTCTTGTTCACAGTAAATTTGTCGGTTGAGTTTTGTTGGGTTCCCAGCCATATTGGTGTCTCTTTTAATGAGCGTGCGGACACTGCCGCCAGGCAAGCTGTCCGCTCTTGTCCCATCTTTCGTAAAGGTATTCCTTATTCAGATTTTTACCCGGTTATCCATTCCTCCATCCATACCCGTTAGCAGGCTTGTTGGTTTTCTGTTAATGGAAAAAACTGCGTACTCTTAAGTTCTGTGTCCTCGTGGCCGTCGTCCTACCACCGTAACCGGCGATGGGAAACGGCTCTGGCGAGGTTGCATATTGGACATACTTGCTTAACTTGTGGTCACTTGGAGCGCCGCCCTGCTCCTTATTGTCCAAATTGCATTGTCCCTCTTAAGGTTGTGCATATCCTTGTTGAATGTCCTGACTTCCGGGACGAGCATGTCTTGTTTTCCGTCCGTCCCCCATGGTTGCTTGTCCCTCGATCGTATTCTTGGTGACTCGGATCCTTTTTATATCGTTCGCCTTATGCTTTTCTGTTCTCGTATTGGCATCCTCGGTGATATATAGCGCCATCTGATTATCCCGGACATTTGAAGATGCTACATAGCCTTCCCGGTTTGATGCCTCCTTCTGATAATTACTTACTTATGGATATAAAGCTAACTGCTCCCTTCGCCTAACATGCTTGTATATATGTTCAATATTGTACCTATATTGTTGAGTAAATGTTTTTGATTTTGCACATCATCCAGCCACCTTGCCCTTAATCTACCTTTACCTAACTTTAAATGTACACCCTGCCCCAACCCGCCCATTACCCAACTTCGAATGTGTCGTATTTATGGGAGGAAAATGTTTATGCATTTACCTAACCGACCTGGACCTAACCTTTGATACCAGTATCTTGGTATAATGTTCCTTATTATTCTTAACCATGTTTTTTTTCACATAAATGCAACCAACCCATCCCCCCCCTAACCTAAATGCGTAACTCGGGAAAAGTGAAAGTTGCTGAATTTCAATCAAACTTTATTTCAGTTTTAAATGAAAATGGCTGCAACTGGTCCAAGTTTCAGCACGCAACCTAAATAGAAGGGGGGGAGAGAGAAAAATATTTAAACGAATTTTACTCAGTAATTCAGTATAAGTTTCAAATGAAATAATTTATTGACATTCATCTGTCACATTAGCATATAATAGAGTTCTCAAAGGGGGGTTATCCAAAATGTTTAGTTTTACTAATACAAACAGTCAAAGTTCCCCCCAAATTTATGCCAATATTTCATGTTTGCAAATATTTATAAAATCAAAAATGAACTTAGGAATAAAGTTCTTTAGAGATTGTAGAGAAGTAAACGCTACATATAATGTGTAAGGTTCATGTAAATTGAATAAAAAAAGGAAAGTGGACTAGTAAATTTGTTTGAAATAAATGTTGACATAGATTGTCACCTGTGGTTGAGGTTGACATGAACCAATTTTCTCCCAAATTTGTACCCTTACAAATAGGCTTACGTTTTGTAAGGTGTATAAGTTTCACACAAATTGCCCAATAAAAAGAGAAACAAATTAGGGAAAATAAAATATATATAAAAAAATTGGCATAAAACTAATTATTAAAATACTTTATTATATGCTATTGTGATAGCTTAGCAGAGACATGATATCAGTTGACACGTGTTTGATGTTCATTTATGACCATTTTGGAAAAATTTGACAATTTAATATTCTTCCTTCCTGTTTATGCTACGATGCTGAGACTCGGACCAGCTGAAGCCAATTTCATATTCAACTAGTGAATAAAAATTTAATTGAAATCGAACCAGTTTTCAATTATTGCATATTTAGGGGTTATGCCACCATAGGGAAGCTTAATTTTAAGAAGCGACTTCATTCAATATTTACGCAACTTATTGGTTGAACAATGGTTCAAGAGGCGAGAACACAGTTTCACTTCAAGATAAGGAAACACATGCTAAATTTGGTGAATGAGTCACACGTTATTGAAACTTGTTTTATTTCATGTTATATAAATAGTTTATATTTCATTGCTTAATATAAACAATAAAATTACAACTTGGAATATTTGATTTTGAATTTTTAGGGTTTTTAATATATTTATACATAAATTCGAGTACTTCTCTGGAACTGAGCGAGCGGCCTCTAACGCCTGTAGCGTCTAAATGTAACACCAACTGCATTGACATTTCACTTGTAAGGTGTTCGTTATTGTCGTAAAATTGACGAACATTATTTGTTAGTGTTTGAGTTTGTCAGCCCGGGGCACTACATCCTTGAGCTTCACTATATATCCCAATTCTCCATCACTTAAGAAGTCTGGGATATCAACTGTGATGTCATTGATTGGACGTTTGTGTCTGGCTGTTAAACATTTTGCCTCGATGAAGGCGAGTATCAGGATAGGAGCCTTCCTCTATGATCTCCGGCGGTATGTCATAAGTCATGTCATGGGTTAAACTTGACGTGTGTTTGTCTGACGAACATTTTGCTTTAAGCATGTTGAGTATCTGGAAGGGGGGTCGGCAGCCTTCACGACCTCTGTTGGTACATCTAGGAAATTGGACAGCGCGGACAGAAATTTTAGGAGTTTGACGTTTTAAAGGCTAACTGGGATTTTGTTTAATTATACTGTGCTCTTTTTCCTCGAAGGTTTCCTTGGGCATTAACGAATTCCAGTTAACACTTTCTTCGGGATCCAGAGGCTCATATTTTCCATAGATGTAAGCCTTCATAACTGCAGTCGCCATCAAAACAAAAAAATGCAGTATAATCTCCACATTTTTCCAGAAGTAAAGTGATGCACTCGAACTCTGATTTACTGATCAAGCTTGTATTGCTCTAAATAACAGCGTCGCTTGCGTAAATGTCCAAAGGTGAAAAATGGTCATATGGGTGTTGACCAGACCACACACTAGAAGGTGAAGGACGACGACGTTTCGGTCCGTCCTGGACCATTCTCAAGTCGATTGTGATGAAGCTGTTGTTGTTTTCAGATTAAGCTACTCAGAACGAAGTGTCCATGTAGCACGGGCTATGGTGAGCCCGTAATTGAGTTCGGTTATTCGCGATAACCTTGTTTGTGATATTTGGGTCTCAGTTTAAAATGGAGGAGGGGATTCCTCCTTTTTCCCTGTTTATTTATCGCTTCTGTTTTAGTGTACTGGTTTTAGTCTTGTTTCATTAACATTATCTTGGAGGCGGACGTAGATGCAGAATGCTCACTAGTGAGTCCCATTCCTCAACAGCTTTTCTAATCAGTCAGCGTCGGGTTCTATTCGTTGATGCTGGCGAGGATGTCGTCATCGTCGCTCTGGTCGATGATTCATGTGCTGGTTATTCCTGGCGAACACGGTCCTGTCTGCCAAGTACCGTGGTGGTGGCGGCGTGAGGATGATGCCAGCATCTTGCCGGGCCGTCGTGGCGGTGGTAGTAAATATCTTCTCTTGGTTCGAATCAATGGAAAAGACCAGGTGAACACCTTTTCTTGTCATCTGGATGTCGGCCGGTGATACGTTGGGGGCGGAGATTTGGGCTAAAATCTCGGCAGTGGAGAGAACGAAGTTCTCGTGGAGGCGGAACTTGACCCTATGCAACATGTGTAGTTGGATCCTGCACAATAGGATCTTGGGTCAGCAGCAAAGATGGATGTTTGACATGGAGTAATGAGGTGTTGTGTGTGTAGTGAGAAAATAGTGAGTTGTGACCAAATGGATTGATTGATAAAACTTAACCTATCCAAGAGGAGGCATGGGCATTATACACCAATAAGTGGGGGTCCTTTTGGAGACATTACCAATAGCTGATACACGGGAGACATCTCCCGTCACGCAGGGTGCAGTTGCACCTCCACAGATCTCCAATATCAGCTCTTGTTAATGGTAATGGCTCCAGAGGGCCACCACTTACGGGCTATTCATGCCCGTGCCACCTTTTGGGTGGCTTAATCTTCATCAATCAATAGCTGATACTGGAGATCTGTAAATGGATTTTTTTTGTGGGGGGGGGGGGTAGGGGGTGGTCACAGAGGGCAAGTTATAACAATTATAGTGTTGGTGAGTTAATACAGGCCTCTAGGTCTTCAGTTTTTTCTTAGTCTTGCAGCTAGTTGACATAGCTGTGTTGTCATTGGAGTTTGGTGAAGTGCCCTCCATGAGGAGATCTTGTATGGAGTCGGGGAAGTGTCGTGACAATGGAGCTCTTACTGAAATTTCCTAGTCTGAGGAGATCGTGACGTAGTTCGTTGTTGGTGGTTTTGGTCTCTCAGCATGAGGTTGGCTCTAGAGTCGATGAGTTACGGTAGAAGCTGGTTCGGTCACGTCGGTGGTGGTGGTGGTTGTGGTCGGAGAGAGCACGTCTACGAGTGCCTCTGCTGGGACAGTGATGGTGGTAGCTTTTGGGGCTGGAATGGAAGATACTGCTGTTTGTGTAGCCTGGGTCTTTAGTGGAGCTGACGTCCGAGTTGATATCGACATAGCAGTCGACCTTGTGGAAGTTCCCGGTGTGGTAGGGGAGGTAGTGAGACTTGCGTCAGTGGCTGTGATGAGGTCCAGGCCATTGTCTAGGTACAACACATTCAGTTCCCTAACGAATCAGTGGTTGTCGGGTCCGGTAAGCCTCTCCGCTAATCGTACAAGAACAGGGAAAATGCCGGCACATGATTAAAGAGGTGGTCAGGGTTCTAGTTTGGCCTTGGGTCCCCCATTGTGAAGGCTGGGTTGACTGGTGGGAGGAGCCACTGTTTGGTAAGACTTGGAATCTGGTTGGTTGTGAGAGCTGTGGTGATGGTATAACGTCAGGGGCTCTGGTGACGGGGATAGGAGAGTTGGCTTTCGTAGTTTCAACCTGGGCCTTGACTTTTCCTGTCTGCGTGGACAGCGGTGTGAAATTGCAGGTTCATTGCCGTTGCAGAGAAGGCAGCGATGGGTTGTTGATTTACAGATGTGGTAATGATGGTCCTGGGCACAAAGGCAACACTTCTGGATGGGGTGCCGACACTTGTTGGTGGGGTGGGAGTAATGGTTGCACCGAAAGCACTGTTGGAGATCGTGGAATCGTTCCTTCTTCACTTGGAAGAAGTGGTTTGCCGAGGCTAAGGTGGTGAAGGATATCTTCATGGTGGTGTGCTAGTCATCGTCGGTATCGTTGCTGCAGAATATAACATCGAATACCCCCAGGTTCGGGTTTTCTTCCTCGATGTTGGTAATCTCCCTTTATTCTCGGTCTGTGATCCAGTGGCTGGTCCCGCTGATAAAGACTGTTCGGTCGGTGGTGTATTGACTTGGGAAGAGGAAAGAAGTGATGCACGTTGCGAAGTGTGCAATCAAATTTTGGGAGTCTTTAGAGAACCTCCACACAAGAAATAGAGTAAAATTTTCTCACCACCTTGATCAACCTCGAAGGGTGTAATCCGATGGCTTCTTTTAGGATCTTAAAGATGTCGCCTTTGGTGAAAGCATGGTAGTCCATAGGGCGAGTCCTGACTTTTAGGCGTTTGTCGTACATCGTTGTTGTTGTTAAAACCCCTCAACGGGTCCTGGTGGCGATGGATGTCTTGTGAAGTTAGTCAGGTTTGCTGGTGTGGACCGGGTGGGTGGAAGGGTGTGTGTTGAGGGTGTGTGTTGAGGGTGTGTGTGTACTCACCTAATTGTGCTTGTGGGGGTTGAGCTCTGGCTCTTTGGTCCCACCTCTCAACCGTCAATCAACAGGTGGTTAGGTTCCCGAGTCTATTGGGCTCTATCATATCTACACTTGAAACTGTGTATGGAGTCAGCCTCCACCACATCACTTCCTAATGCATTCCATTTGTCAACCACTGACCCCAAAAAAAGTTCTTTCTAATATCTCTGTGGTTCATTTGGGCACTCACTTTCCACCTGTGTCCCCTTGTGCGTGTGCTCCTTGTGTTAAATAGCCTGTCTTTATCTACCCTATCAATTCCTTTCAGAATCTTGAATGTGATGATCATGTCCCCCTAACTCTTCTGTCTTCCAGCGAAGTGAGGTTTAATTCCCGTAGTCTCTCCTCGTAGCTCATACCTCTCAGCTCGGGTACTAGTCTTGTGGCAAACCTTTGAACCTTTTCCAGTTTAGTCTTATCCTTGACTAGATATGGACTCCATGCTGGGGCTGCATACTCCAGGATTAGCCTGACGTGTGTGGTATACAAAGTTCTGAATAATTCTTTACACAAGTTTTTGAATGCCGTTCGTATGCTGGCCAGCCTGGCATATGCCGCTGATGTTATCCTCTTGATATGTGCTGCAGGAGACAGGTCTGGCGTGATATCAACTCCAAAGTCTTTCTTTGACTCCTGAAGAATTTCCTCTCCTAGATGATACCTTGTATCTGGCCTCCTGCTCCCTACACCTATCTTCATTACATTACATTTGGTTGGGCCAAACTCTAACAACCATTTGTTCGACCATTCCTTCAGCTTGTCTAGGTCTTCTTGAAGCCTCAAACAGTCCTCTTCTGTCTTAACCCTTCTCATAATTTTGGCATCGTCCGCAAACATTGAGAGAAATGAATCTATACGCTCTGGGAGATCATTTACATATAGCAGAAACAAGATAGGACAGTGTACAGAGCCCTGTGGGACTCCACTGGTGACTTCACGCCCATTGGAGGTCTCACCCCTCACCGTAACTCTCTGCTTCCTATTGATTAGGTACTCCCTTATCCACTGGAGCACCTTACCAGCTACACCTGCCTGTCTCTCCAGCTTATGTACCAGCCTCTTATGCGGTACTGTGTCAAAGGCTTTCCGACAATCCAAGAAAATGCAGTCCGCCCAGCCCTCTCTTTCTTGTGTGTGTGTGTGGGGGTGTAGTGGACCAAAAAAAATGGAATAATTGAAGATTAAGCCGCCCAAGAGGTGGCACGGGCATGAATAGCCCATGCCTAAGTCGTTGTTTTTTTTTGTTTAGTAAAAGTATACCTTGATCCGAGGTCACGTTTAATAATCAGGTTGCTATTGCAGGGGAAGGATACTGCTTCACAGTATTTATGAGGCTGTCCAGCTGCTGGACACCTTTTTTGACCAGAAGTGGCTGTGTTGACGGCTTCAGGGTGGTTACTTTAAGATTCAGGGACTCTTAAAGCTCTTTCAAGGTCATTGGTTGCTTTACATTTCTGGAGATAGTGAATTTGTGGCTTTTCTGTGATTGGCAAAAGATGCATTCCCTCTGTCTGGGTTCACCAATCTCCCAGTCGTATCTGTAACCTAGACGTAGTCTATATAACCTAACTGCTATTTCCCCGTGGGATTCTTTTTGGGGGTATTTAACCTTTCTAGCTTGGTGGCCTGAAGACACCATATTGCAGAAGGTGAACTTTCTGGAACACACTGGTGTAAATGGGCTGTGTTGAGGTGAGTGATATTTGGTGATGGTGTGTTTAATGTACTCTAGGCTAGGTTGGAGTGTTTTATGTATCACTGAATGACGAGTTGTCCCTTTACAAATATCATCGCTTTCTCATTTAATGAGATTTCAACATGGAATGGGATCCAGTTTAGGGCTATGTTGAGTCTTTTGCCTTTAGCTACTGCTCAAAGACACAAAATGGTGGTAATTACTTCAAAGTTGTCTTTCCACTGCAGTTTTCCTAATATTTGAAGTGTAGCTTTTGAGTCTGTTTGCATTTTGAGTTTTGTGCAATCACATAGGTGAATGCCTTTTGTATGGCAAACAGCTCAGTTTGGGTTGATGATACTGGTTCTCCCAGTCTCCAATAAGCCTGTTTGCTGTCCGTGCAAAAAGCAGTGCCAGCACTCTCATATTGTGTGTCAACCGATCCGTCTGTAAAGATGTGGGTGGATCCTGCTACTGCAATGCTACTCATTTGCTTTTCTGTGATGCTCATTTGCTTATCTATGATGCGCCTTAGGATTGTTGGAGTATAGGCAGCATCTTTCATCGGAAGACGGTCTATTACTATCTTGAAGGTAGGCTCCTCCCACGGTGGGGAACAAGTGTAGTTTGGATGCGTAAATAACTTCCCTCTTGATCACCTCTTCTATAAAGTATCATGCTTTTTAATTGTAGTTTGTTCAGGACTTTCCCCACTGTGGCAGGCCAAGAGTTTCCATTGTTTTGGCCAAGGCCTTTCTTACCAACACCAAGATCTTTCTTACTGGGGCAGGATCTGGGGAAATAATTATCTACGGAAAATCGTAGCTGTTCTTTGAGATTCTTTCTTGAAGAAAGGGAAAACTAATTTCCAGTCTTAGTTACATGCCTGGTCCACATGGGGGCTCTCAGGGCAGCTTTTATAGTAGGTTTGGGCTACTTCAAACTTTTCCACTGTTATTGTGATTGGCTTGAGTGCATGTGCGGCATAGTCGATCACTGATCTGACTGCCTGTGCATAGCATGTGCGAAGGAAATGCAGATTGGCTCCTCCAGAGAGGGAGATTAGCGTACATGTCTTTTGTATTCAGAGACTGTGACATGAAGTTTCACTCTTCTGAGACAGATTTTAGTCCAGGAGAGCAGGTTGCCTTTGACCTTTTTGTCGATGAGGCAGCAGAGAATATCTGGGACGCTAGCCAGTTCAAAGGCTTTCTCGAGGTCCAGGAATATAAGCATTCCAGGTCTGTCATTCTAGTGGGCAAAAAGTTGAAATACATTCCACTGTGCCGCCAACTCTTCTATAGGAATACGTGTCCTGGTGGTGATTAGGCATTTTCCATTCAGGTCTGTTGAGTGCCATTCTGTCAGCCGTCTTGACTGCACAGCTTTGGAGAGATGGGCCTTGGATTATCTGGACCTTTGAGTATTGGGAGTGGCACCATGTCTGCCCTATTCCATGCTGTAGGTCTAGTTTGAGAAGTCCAGGCTAAAATAATTAAACTAAGGCGTGCAGCGTCTCCCTCTTGGCCGATGTTTCTAATAATTTTATAGGTTATTTTGTCTCCAGGGGATGTATCTTTGGAGTTTTTCTTAGCCCGATTGAGCTCATCCAGAGTGAAATGGGTATTAATATCAGAGACTTCTGACCATGCTGTAAGGATTCTGTGCCACCTATCGTCCTCTAATCCTGTCTGCACTGCTAGTACATCTGGAGGAAGCTGGTTACTGGCTCCTTTTTTCTGTAAATTTGGTTGTTAGTACTTCGGCCTCTTGTTCCTTAGGGTGTGGGGATTTAGGTGCATTATTTACTTTGACACTGGATTTGCTGCTACATCTCTCGGAGAGGTGTTTTCATTCACATGTGAACACCATTCCAGCCACTTTTGTTCTTTGATTATCCAGGTCCCTTGATGCACGTTCCTTGACTTCACAACGTAAGCTCTTGTTGCGGTCACTTGTTGCTTTTTGTATAGCTTCCTTGTGCTGTTGAATCTGAGTTCTGTTACATATTCTTATTTAAGGAATATTCACATTTATATAACTATATAATTATACATACCTTCATGCAAGAATAAAACATATGTTTACATATTTTTATAATATATCGTGAGAGTTGGCAACAGTGGGGACAGGAGCGGGGATTACTAGTCAGGTATTAGACCAGTGATATTAGTCAACTTCCTGCTAGAGTACAGGAAGCTTGTATTGTGTAGTTGCCAGCAGTTTCCTCTGTATAATAAACAATTATTTATGGAAAATAATAAACTACATAACTTTTGTGGATATAAATTTAATCATTCTTAATTAAGTAATTTTAATGTTTGTTTTTGCAAAGTATTGTTCCTCATTAATCAAGATAATTTTATATAAATTTACCATTGGTTATGTTGTGAGGGAGGGAATGTGAGGCGTCGTGACGGCCACGTTAGTCAGTAACTGGGAGACGAGCGTCGGGTCAACTGCTCTCATAAGTCTGTTTTTGTGTATTTCTCTTTTTGCTTTAGCAACAATTAGTCTGGTGAGAATTTTTTTTTTATTTTATTATAAATATTTTTGTAGGCCATCTGATTACTGATATACCTGAAGGAATAGTAACCTTGATTTTATATATATATATATATATATATATATATATATATATATATATATATATATATAATATATATATATAATATATATATATATATATATATATATATATATATATATATATATATATATATATAATATATATATATAATATATATATATATATATATATATATATATATATATATATATATATATATATATATATATATACCGTCGACCGTGCTCTCAGCCACAGCTCAGAATGGAAGCAAGTCGACGAAGAACTCTGTAGGGTAAGGCAGGTCCTAGTCAATAACGGCTTCTCCAATGGTTTCATCGAAGACATCATAAGAAGGAAAGTGAAAAGCCATGCAACCTCTGAAGAGACAACTAACACAACACCTATACCCCCTATTAGACTATTTTACAGGAACTTCTTTTCCACAGCTCATAAAACGGAGGAAAGGGTCCTGAAAGATATTGTTAATAGAAACGTTATCCCTACAGACAAAAATCAGAGGATACAACTGACGATTTACTATAAAATCAGAAAAACGGCCAGCCTACTCATGAGAAACTCTCCAGACACCAAACAGAACGCTTTAAAAGAGACTAACGTCGTCTATGCCTTCAAATGCCCACTTGGGGACTGTAAGCTCCAAAAAACCCAGTATATAGGCAAGACAACAACATCTCTTTCTAGGTGTTTAACGATGCATAAGCAACAGGGCTCCATTAAGGAACATATAATCTCTTCCCATAACCAAACCATCGCCAGAGAAATCCTAGTAAACAACACAGAAATCATCGATAGATACAGCGATAGCAGGCGGCTTGACGTTTGCGAGGCACTACACATCAAGAAGTCAACACCAGCAATCAACAGCCAATTATTGCACAACTATATTCTACCCACCTCAAGACTCCACTCCAATATAGAAGCATCAAGAAATATGGACCAATAGGCTTTCTACAAACACTTCTATTCAATACCCATTGTTTCTGTTCCGTCTTGTGTTGATACTTTTAATACCCTATTAATATCCCATCTTGTTCTAATGCCACATCACCCTTCCCACCTCACTCAAATGTAGATATAAACTCAGAGATACGTAAGTTCTAATCAGTTGTGTATTTGTGAAGTCTTTGAAAATGTAATAAGTTTTACGAAACGCGCCCGTGTCGCGTCAGACTAGAAATAAAAATGAATTTTGGAGAAGTGACTTTTGATTTACCTCCAACAGTGAAGCGTAATGTACGAAAGATTGAGAAAATTCGTGTTAGAATTATTAATCTTACTTTCTCGGTCATATTTAATAATATATATATATATATATATATAATATATATATATATATATATATATATGTCGTACCTAATAGCCAGAACGCACTTCTCAGCCTACTATTCAAGGCCCGATTTGCCTAATAAGCCAAGTTTTCATGAATTAATGTTTTTTCGTCTACCTAACCTACCTAACCTAACCTAACCTAGCTTTTTTTGGCTACCTAACCTAACCTTACCTATAAATATAGGTTAGGTTAGGTTAGGTAGGGTTGGTTAGGTTCGGTCATATATCTACGTTAATTTTAACTCAAATAAAAAAAAATTGACCTCATTCATAGAGAAAAGGGTTGCTTTATCATTTCATAAGAAAAAAATTATAGTAAATATATTAATTCAGGAAAACTTGGCTTATTAGGCAAATCGGGCCTTGAATAGTAGGCTGAGAAGTGAGTTCTGGCTACTAGGTACGACATATATATATATATATATATATATATATATATATATATATATATATATATATATATATATATATATATATATATATATATATAATTATATATATATATATAATATTATTAAATATGACCGAAAAAGTAAGATTAATAATTCTAACACGAATTTTCTCGATCTTAAGTATTTTTCTTTTCACTGTTGGTGGTAATTCAAAAATCAATTCTCCAAAATTCATTTTTTTATTTCTAGTCTGACGCGACACTTGAGCGTGTTTCGTAAAACTTATTACATTTTCAAAGACTTTAGCTTTTACATACACAACTGAATAGAACTTACACATCTTCGATTTGTTTATATCTACATTTGAGTGAGGTGGATGGGGTGAGGTGGTATTAATAGGGTATTAAATTCCTAAACACAAGACAGAACACGAAACAATGGGTTTTGAATGGAAGTGATTTGTAGAAAGCCTATTGGTCCATATTTCTTGATGCTTCTATATTGGAGCGGAGTCTTGAGGTGGGTAGAATATAGTTGTGCATTAATTAGCAGCTGGTGTTGACTTCTTGATGTGTAGAGCCTTGCAGACGTCAAGCCGCCTGCTATCGCTGTATCTATCGATGATTTCTGTGTTGTTTACTAGGATTTCTCTGGCGATGGTTTGGTTGTGGGAAGAGATTATATGTTTCTTAATGGAGCCCTGTTGCTTATGCATCGTTAAACGCCTAGAAAGAGATGTTGTTGTCTTGCCTATATACTGGGTTTTTTTGAGCTTACAGTCCCCATGAGGGCATTTGAAGGCACAGACGACGTTGGTCTCTTTTTAAAGCGTTCTGCTTTGTGTCTGAGTTTCTCATGAGTAGGCTGGCCGTTTTTCTGGTTTTATAGTAAATCGTCAGTTGTATCCTCTGATTTTTGTCTGTAGGGATAACGTTTCTATTAACTATCTTTCAGGACCCTTTCCTCCGTTTTATGGGCTGTGGAAAAAAGTTCTTGTAAAATAGTCTAATAGGGGGTATAGGTGTGGTGTTAGTTGTCTCTTCAGAGGTTGCATGGCGTTTCACTTTCCTTCTTATGATGTGTTCGACGAAACTATTGGAGAAGCCGTTGTTGACTAGGACCTGCCTTACCCTACAGAGTTCTTCGTCGACTTCCTTCCATTCTGAGCTGTGGCTGAGAGTACGGTCGACATAAGCGTTAACAACACTCCTCGTGTACCTGTCTGGGCAGTCGCTGTTGGCATTTAGGCACATTCCTATGTTCGTTTCCTTAGTGTAGACTGCAGTGTGGAAACCTCCGCTCTTTTCCATGACTTACATCTAGAAAGGGCAGCTTCCCATCCTTTTCCATCTGGTAAGTGAAACGCAGCACGGAACTCTGCTCAAATGCCTCCTTCAGCTCCTGCAGATGTCTGACATCAGGTACCTGTGTAAAAATGTCAACATACCTGCAGTATATGGCCGGTTTCAAGTTCATTTCGACTAAGACTTTTTGCTCGATGGTACCCATGTAGAAGTTTGCAAAGAGGACACCTAGGGGAGAACCCATGGCGACCCCATCTACTTGCTTATACATGTGCCCATCCGGGCTCAAGAAGGGTGCCTCTTTAGTACAAGCTTGGAGTAGTTTCCTCAGAATGTTTTCTGGTATGTCAAGAGGAGTGCAGGCTGGATCACGATACACTCTGTCGGCTATCATCCCGATTGTCTCGTCCACAGATACGTTGGTAAACAGTGATTCTACGTCCAACGAGGCTCTTATCCCTGTGGCCCGTGTGCCCCACAGTAAGTCAACAAATTCCTTTGGAGACTTCAGGCTGAAGGCGCAAGGGACATAAGGAGTCAGCAGGCCGTTGAGTCGCTTCGCCAGTCTGTACGTGGGTGTGGGTATCTGGCTGATGATTGGCCGAAGTGGGTTTCCAGGCTTGTGTGTCTTGACATTTCCATACGCATATCCAGGTTTATATTCCCCAATAATCTTTGGCAGGTGGAGTCCGGATTTCTTGGCATTCACAGTTTCGATCAGTTTGTTGACCTTTTGTCGGCCAATCATCAGCCAGATACCCACACCCACGTACAGACTGGCGAAGCGACTCAACGGCCTGCTGACTCCTTATGTCCCTTGCGCTTTCAGCCTGAAGTCTCCAAAGGAATTTGTTGACTTACTGCGGGGCACACGGGCCACAGGGATAAGAGCCTCGTTGGACGTAGAATCACTGTTTACCAACGTATCTGTGGACGAGACAATCGGGATGATAGCCGACAGTGTGTATCGTGATCCGGCCTGCACTCCTCTTGACATACCAGAAAACATTCTGAGGAAACTACTCCAAGCTTGTACTAAAGAGGCACCCTTCTTGAGCCCGGATGGGCACATGTATAAGCAAGTAGATGGGGTCGCCATGGGTTCTCCCCTAGGTGTTATCTTTGCAAACTTCTACATGGGTACCATCGAGCAAAAAGTCTTAGTCGAAATGAACTTGAAACCGGCCATATACTGCAGGTATGTTGATGACATTTTTACACAGGTACCTGATGTCAGACATCTGCAGGAGCTGAAGGAGGCATTTGAGCAGAGTTCCGTGCTGCGTTTCACTTACCAGATGGAAAAGGATGGGAAGCTGCCCTTTCTAGATGTAAGTCATGGAAAAGAGCGGAGGTTTCCACACTGCAGTCTACACTAAGGAAACGAACATAGGAATGTGCCTAAATGCCAACAGCGACTGCCCAGACAGGTACAAGAGGAGTGTTGTTAACGCTTATGTCGACCGTGCTCTCAGCCACAGCTCAGAATGGAAGCAAGTCGACGAAGAACTCTGTAGGGTAAGGCAGGTCCTAGTCAACAATGGCTTCTCCAATGGTTTCGTCGAAGACATCATAAGAAGGAAAGTGAAACGCCATGCAACCTCTGAAGAGACAACTAACACAACACCTATACCCCCTATTAAACTATTTTACAGGAACTTCTTTTCCACAGCCCATAAAACGAAGGAAAGGGTCCTGAAAGATATTGTTAATAGAAACGTTATCCCTACAGACAAAAATCAGAGGATACAACTGACGATTTACTATAAAACCAGAAAAACGGCCAGCCTACTCATGAGAAACTCTCCAGACACAAAGCAGAACGCTTTAAAAGAGACCAACGTCGTCTATGCCTTCAAATGCCTTCTTGGGGACTGTAAGCTCCAAAAAACCCAGTATATAGGCAAGACAACAACATCTCTTTCTAGGCGTTTAACGATGCATAAGCAACAGGGCTCCATTAAGGAACATATCTCTTCCCACAACCAAACCATCGCCAGAGAAATCCTAGTAAACAACACAGAAATCATCGATAGATACAGCGATAGCAGGCAGCTTGACGTCTGTGAGGCTCTACACATCAAGAAGTCAACACCAGCAATCAACAGCCAATTAATGCACAACTATATTCTACCCACCTCAAGACTCCGCTCCAATATAGAAGCATCAAGAAATATGGACCAATAGGCTTTCTACAAATCACTTCCATTCAAAACCCATTGTTTCGTGTTCTGTCTTGTGTTTAGGAATTTAATACCCTATTAATACCACCTCACCCCATCCACCTCACTCAAATGTAGATATAAACAAATCGAAGATGTGTAAGTTCTATTCAGTTGTGTATGTGTAAGCTAAAGTCTTTGAAAATGTAATAAGTTTTACGAAACGCGCTCAAGTGTCGCGTCAGACTAGAAATAAAAAATGAATTTTGGAGAATTGATTTTTGAATTATCACCAACAGTGAAAAGAAACGTACGAAAGATCGAGAAAATTCGTGTTAGAATTATTAATCTTACTTTTTCGGTCATATTTAATAATATATGTCTACAGGAAAGACTGCTACCAAAATATACTAATATATATATATATATATATATATATATATATATATATATATATATATATATATATATATATATATATATATATATATATATATATATATATATATATATAATATGCGAACAAGCCTGAATGGTCCCCAGGACAATATGCAACTGAAAACTCACACCCCAGAAGTGACTCGAACCCATACTCCCAGGAGCAACACAACTGGTATGTACAAGACGCCTTAATCCACTTGACCATCACGACCGGACATAATGAGGTGATAGCCGAAGCTATTTGAACCACCCCACCGCCGGCACTCGGATAGTAATCTTGGGCATAGCATTTTACCAAATCACCAAGTGGATGGTCAAGTGGATTAAGGCGTCTTGTACATACCAGTTGTGTTGCTCCTGGGAGTATGGGTTCGAGTCACTTCTGGGGTGTGAGTTTTCAGTTGCATATTGTCCTGGGGACCATTCAGGCTTGTTCGCATTTGTGTTCCTCACGTGTGCCCCAAAGAATGAGGTGATTTGGTAAAATGCTATGCCCAAGATTACTATCCGAGTGCCGGCGGTGGGGTGGTTCAAATAGCTTCGGCTATCACCTCATTATGTCCGGTCGTGATGGTCAAGTGGATTAAGGCGTCTTGTACATACCAGTTGTGTTGCTCCTGGGAGTATGGGTTCGAGTCACTTCTGGGGTGTGAGTTTTCAGTTATATATATATATAATATATATATATATATATATTAATATATATATATATATATAATATATATATATATATAATGTCGTACCTAGTAGCCAGAACGCACTTCTCAGCCTACTATGCAAAGCTCGATTTGCCTAATAAGCCAAGTTTTCATGAATTAATATATTTTCTCTAATTTTTTTCTTATGAAATGATAAAACTACCCATTTCATTATGTACGAGGTCAATTTTTTTTTTATTGGAGTTAAAATTAACGTAGATATATGACCGAACCTAGCCAACCCTACCTAACCTATCTTTATAGGTTAGTTAGCCGAAAAAGTTAGGTTAGGTAGTCGAAAAACAATTCATTCATGAAAACTTGGATTATTAGGCAAATCGGGCCTTGAATAGTAGGCTGAGAAGTGCGCTCTGGCTACTAGGTACGACATATATATATATATATATATATATATATATAAACCTTTTATTTACCTGTGATATTTGCATCCATAGTGAAATTTTCTGCTCATTAAGTATGCACGTAGTGATGTGACATTCTGGTTGGACATTAAGAGACAGGGGGTCATTTGAATACTCCTAGAACGAGCCCATACTAACCCCTGTAGTGCAACGAGCTATGTGTACCAGTACGTAACAAGTTCTTTGATACTGACACTGTCGCAATAGTACCAGTGATCTTTGTCTGGTGGACGACTTTTTCAGTGGAAATGAGTGTTTGGCTGCACTATGAATCGCTCTGACTAATTCTTATTCATCCTGATTAATGTCTTAGGAAACATCGTAGTTTCTATGCCACTCTAAAAGGAGGTTTTTAAATCGGTCCCATTTTGCATAAACGCAAACTTCCAGCCATCTGGTGGAGGTGGGGTAAGTAGATACAACTTTAGATCAATTTGGACCCAATAATGGTCGCCTGTGAGTGTGGGGCTCAAATGACCATGTTGCTACTTACCTTCGTTCCAGCCTCCCTAAGAAAGGTCTAATCTACTTCCTTGGATGTGCGTGGGTTCATTCTTGTAGTGGATTTGAATTTTTAGTAGCTGCTCTAGTTCATGTGCTATGTTAGTGCTGGCCTCATTTGTTGTTGGAGACCGGTGCCAACTGATGATGGACATTGAAATCGCCACAAATTGTTTGAGGTGGTCACGTGTCTAAATAAGAGATCCATTTCAGCACGAAGAAATCTGTAAATATTAAACACTTCAAGTTTGTCATGTCATAGCTCAATGGATACTCCCATCACCTCGGTCCCTGGCCCGCAGTCGGGTGAGCTGGTTATGGGCTTAGCGATCACGTCACATTTCACATAGATGGCACATCCCCTGGATTGCCCGTTGACCCATGGAAGGAAGAAACCTAGATAGCCTGTGATTATAAGATTCTAAACCGTCTCGATGCAAGCTCTCCTGTAGTATCTGGATGTCTATGCATTTGGTTGCTGCTATGAATTGCAAGTGCTACAATTTGGTGTGCAGCCCTTGCGCATTCCATTGCAGGATCTTTAATCCTCTAGGTTGTTGGCATTTGCTGATATTACCGTTGTATCCATGGAATTTAAAATTGGAGGTGAAGATCTTGGTGTACTTGAACTGACTCATCAAGGTTGATACCTGGTTGATACCTGGTTGATGGGGTTCCGGAGTTCCTCTACTCCCCAAGCCCGGCCCGAGGCCAGGCTTGACTTGTGAGAGTTTGGTCCACCAGGCTGTTGCTTGGAGCGGCCCGCAGGCCCACATACCCACCACAGCCCGGTTGGTCCGGCACTCCTTGGAGGAATAAATCTAGTTTCCTCTTGAAAATGTCCATGGTTGTTCCGGCAATATTTCTTATGCTTGCTGGGAGGACGTTGAACAACCACGGACCTCTGACGTTTATACAGTGTTCTCTGATTGTGCCTATGGCACCTCTGCTCTTCACTGGTTCTATTCTACATTTTCTTCCATATCGTTCACTCCAGTACGTTGTTATTTTACTGTGTAGATTTGGTACTTGGCCCTCCAGTATCTTCCAGGTGTATATTACTTGATATCTCTCTCGTCTTCTTTCTAGTGAGTACATTTGGAGGGCTTTGAGACGATCCCAATAATTTAGGTGCTTTATTGCGTGCCGTAAATGTTCTCTGTATTCCCTCTATTTCAGCAATCTCTCCTGCTCTGAAGGGGGAAGTGAGTACTGAGCAGTACTGAAGACGGGACAACACAAGTGACTTGAAGAGTACAACCATTGTGATGGGATCCCTGGATTTGAAAGTTCTTGTAATCCTTCCTATCATTTTTCTGGCTGTCGCAATATTTGCTTGGTTATGCTCCTTAAACGTTAGGTCGTCAGACATTATTCCCAAATCCTTTACATGCTGTTTTCCTACTATGGGTACATTTGATTGTGTTTTGTACTCTGTATTATGTTTAAGGTCCTCATTTTTACCGTACCTGAGTTCCTGGAATTTATCACTGTTAAACATCATGTTATTTTCTGATGCCCAGTCGAAAACTTTATTAATATCAGCTTGAAGTTTTTCAATGTCCTCAGCCGAGATAATTTTCATACTGATTTTTGTGTCATCTGCAAAGGATGATACGAAGCTGTGACTTGTATTTTTGTCTATATCTGATATGAGAATAAGGAAAAGCAGCGGTGCAAGGACTGTACCCTGAGGTACAGAGCTTTTCACTGCACTTGGACTAGATTTTATATGGTTGACCGTTACTCACTGAGTCCTGTTTGACAGAAACTGAGTATCCAGCGTCCTACTTTACCGGTTATTCCCATTGACTTCATTTTGTGTGCTATTACGCCATGGTCACATTTATCGAAAGCCTTTGCGAAGTCCGTGTATATCACATCAGCATTCTGTTTTTCTTCTAATGCCTCAGTGACTTTGTCGTAGTGCTCAAGTAGCTGTGAGAGGCACGATCTTCCCGCTCGAAATCCATGTTGGCCTGGGTTGTGAAGGTCATTGGTCTCCATGAAATTGGTGACCTGACTCCTAATCACTCTCTCAAATACTTTTATGAAAACGAGGTCGCTTTCAGAAGTGTTGAACTCGACCTGTTTTCAGGAGTGTTACCTGCCCTGCGTTCTTGAAGGTGAGGATGTGTTTTCGAATTTCTTGAGCTTGTGCTCAACTGTTTTTCGAGTCTATGGTTTGCTTGATAGCGTGTTTCAACAGCAAACTTTCGACCATTTCCGTGACCAAGGCCTTAAGCATTGGCCTTGAGCAGGGTGTCCAGTTGCGCGGGAGCATTACTACTGATATGGTTTGGAGCCTGATTATTTTTTGGCCCTTATCAGAGTGAAAACTAGGACACTCTTGCCTTCATTGTCCGCAGTGTGCTTACTGGGTACAATAAGCGGGCGATTACATTGAACTATTTTCTTGTGGCCACCAGCCATCCAACTGTCCTGGACGTTATCATGAGGTTATCTTGAGATGATTTCGGGGCTTAGTGTTCCCGCGGCCCGGTCCTCGACCAGGCCTCCACCCCCAGGAAGCAGCCCGTGACAGCTGACTAACTCCCAGGTACCTATTTACTGCTAAGTAACAAGGGCATCAGGGTGAAAGAAACTCTACCCTATTGTTTCTCGCCGGCGCCCGGGGTCGAATCTGAGAACACAGGATCACGCGCCCAGTGTTCTGTCCGCTCAGCCACCGGCTACCTATACCACCATGGTGGTGGCGTATGTAGCTCCCGTTATTCTGGTGATGGGGTCTGGAGATCCGGTAGTGGTGATGGGGTCTGGAGATCGGGTAGTGGTGGTGGGGTCTGGAGAACCAAATGTGGTGGTGGGGTCTGGAGAACCAAATGTGGTGGTGGGGTCTGGAGAACCAAATGTGGTGGTGGGGTCTGGAGAACCAAATGTGGTGGGGGGGGGGGGTCTGGAGAACCAAATGTGGTGGGGGGGGGGGGGTCTGGAGAACCAAATGTGGTGGGGGGGTCTGGAGAACCAAATGTGGTGGTGGTGAGGTCTGGAGAACCAAATGTGGTGGTGGTGGGGGGGTCTGGAGAACCAAATGTGGTGGGGGGGGTCTGGAGAACCAAATGTGGTGGTGGTGGGGGGGGGGGTCTGGAGAACCAAATGTGGTGGTGGTGGGGGGGGGGTCTGGAGAACCAAATGTGGTGGTGGTGGGGGGGTCTGGAGAACGAAATGTGGTGGTGGTGGGGGGGGGTCTGGAGAACCAAATGTGGTGGTGGTGGGGGGGTCTGGAGAACGAAATGTGGTGGTGGTGGGGGGGGGGGTCTGGAGAACCAAATGTGGTGGTGGTGGGGGGGTCTGGAGAACCAAATGTGGTGGTGGAGGGGGGTCTGGAGAACCAAATGTGGTGGTGGTGGGGGGGGGGGTCTGGAGAACCAAATGTGGTGGTGGGGTCTGGAGAACCAAATATGGTAGTGGTGGGGGGGTCTGGAGAACCAAATGTGGTGGTGGTGGGGGGGGGGTCTGGAGAACCAAATGTGGTGGTGGTGGGGGGGGGTCTGGAGAACCAAATGTGGTGGTGGTGGGGGGGGGGGGGTCTGGAGAACCAAATGTGGTGGTGGGGGTCTGGAGAACCAAATGTGGTGGTGGTGGGGGGGGGGGTCTGGAGAACCAAATGTGGTGGTGGTGAGGGGGGGGTGTCTGGAGAACCAAATGTGGTGGTGGTGGTGGAGGGGGGGTCTGGAGAACCAAATGTGGTCGTGGTGGTGGAGGGGGGCCTGGGGAACCAAATGTGGTGGTGGTGGGGGGGGTCTGGAGAACCAAATGTGGTGGTGGGGGGGGTCTGGAGAACCAAATGTGGTGGTGGTGGGGGGGGGGGTCTGGAGAACCAAATGTGGTGGTGGGGTCTGGAGAACCAAATGTGGTGGTGGTGGGGGGGGTCTGGAGAACCAAATGTGGTGGTGGTGGTGGGGGGGGGTCTGGAGAACCAAATGTGGTGGTGGTGGGGGGGTGTCTGGAGAACCAAATGTGGTGGTGGTGGTGGGGGAGGGGGGTCTGGAGAACCAAATGTGGTGGTGGTGGGGGGGGGTCTGGAGAACCAAATGTGATGGTGGTGGTGGGGTCTGGAGAACCAAATGTGGTGGTGGTGGGGGGGGGGGTCTGGAGAACCAAATGTAGTGGTGGGGTCTGGGGAACCAAATGTGGTGTTAGTGATGGGGTCTGGAGAACCAGTTGTGGTAGTGGAGCGTTGAAGGCGTGACGTTCGAAGGTAGGAGAAACGTCTGTATTCTCCTCATACTCTTGACACATCAGTTTGTTGATCCTCCATCGCAGATTTTATCTTGGCCTCCAAAGCTGGGTTGTTTTCACGAGTGCGACTGGCCATCGTGTCTAGTAATAATTGATGAGCTTTGCCAAGCGTCTGCAGCTTGGCAAAGTTACAGACGCTTGATGATTGCATGATTGTATCTACGGCATTCAAGTTGTCCATTTGTGCATCTGGATTGTTTCTTTTTAAATATTGTTGAACAAGTTCCTCGGTAGATGACGGTAGGAGTTTTGTCAGCAAACTGCAATTGACTGGGGGCCACTTTGTAGAGGGACGGAGGCCTTCATACCCTCCACCATGGCCGTTGGTAGAGGGCCATGTGTTCCCTCCACCTGGTTTAATCTTGGTAAGCTCCACGCTGTTTTTGTGGGCTGGTGAGCTGGTATATGTTTTGGTTGGGGCTTCTGCTCTTCTGTAGGCCGAGGGGGGGGGGGGTTCGTTTGGATCCTTTTAAGCCATTCGAGGCATCTTAAGTTCCAGGCGTGGTGTGCCTTGGAGCAGTTTGGGCACTTAGCTTAGACAGGCTGGTTTGCCTTGTTTATCAAGTCATATTTTCGTGTTGTGGAGCTGGCTGCAGACTCCACGCCTCACTGGATGTTGTCAGCCGTCCGTGTGAAGTTCTAATCTGACATTTGAAGCATCTGAGGGGCTCTAGGGTGTAAAGCCTGTGTTGGACCACGCCCCAAATGCCAAGATTAATTTTCTCTGGAATCTATCCTTTTACTGTGAGAAAAACTGGTCAGGTTTCCTGCTTCTTGGATTTTACCCGGTATCTTTCTGCTGACGCCACATAATTCAGCTTTCCGAAATGTTTTAGGGCCATGTGCAAGGGATAGTGGAGGTCAATGATTTTCCTTATTTTGTCCTCCGGCTCGAGTTCGTTATATTTCCTGTAATTTTTAAGAATCGTTACAAACCGTTTCGTCTTTAGGCCTCGGAATATAATCGCCTCTGAGGTTCGGCTTTGCTCTGATCTTGAGCTGGGGGTACTCTTTATTTTTCAGGTCCACTACAGTGGCGTACGAGGACTTACCCTCAGCATGCTGCACCTTGAAGACTGGTAGTAGGGATTTTGTCTGGGTAGATGGAGTGTTCATCGGTCGGGGCCCCTCTTCTTAATAGGTCTTAGTGGAGTGCTTCGTCCTGTTGGCTTTGGTCACAGAATGGTAAATGCATCACTGACAGAACTTGAACTGGAGAGTCTTCCTTTTGTGATCGGGAGCAGCAACGTTTGTTCCCACAGAATCTGGTGGTCCATTCTATCAATAGGATCGTCTGGATCGCTACCACCAGATCTAGATCACCATCGCTAGATCGTGTAAGCCTCTTGTTGTGCTGATCTCTCCCCTGTACACTGCAATACACCTCGATATCAAAGATTTATATTACATTTGAGACACTCCAGCGATATACCAATGTTACTGCACTAATTGGGCATGACAGCTGAGTGGACAGCGCTCGGTATTCGTAGTCCTTCGGTTCCAGGTTCGATCCCCGGTGGAGGCAGAAACAAATGGGCAGTTTTTTCACCCTGAGGCACAATCCCCTAGCAGTAAATAGGTACCTGGGAGTTTGACAGCTGCTACAGGCTGCTTTTTGGGGATGTGTAACAAAAAGGCCTGGTCGAGGACCGAGCCGCAGGGTTGCTAAGCCCCGAGATCATCTCAAGATAACTTTCATGGAGTCTTGGCTGGTACACCCGTTGTCTTTATGAAAGAGTGAGAGTGGCTTGCCAGCTGGTCCGCAGACCGTTTACAGAAAGCGGGAAGTCGGTGGTGAAGGTTCATGTTCAAGTACGTTTATTGAGACAATAAAACACATTTCAAAGGGATAGAGTAGCTTGAGCTATTTCTACCCCCTCTACTTTGTCCCCTCAAGGGGCCCACAAATCGAGTTAGTGCAAATCAATAAATCACAGTACAATCTTCACATAACATTGCAGGTTAATATAATAAACACAGCATATAATTGTTACACTATTGGGGGTAAAATGCTTGTAGCTCTTAAGTATTCCATCTATCATAACGTTATCACACATCTAAACAATTTGATGTGGTACACTAATTATTTTCTTATTTCTCTGGGTGTCAATAGGTTGAAACACTAATGCATAGTGATCTAAAGTGTGGGAGTGCGGAAATCTACATAATTTATACGTCTCGCCCACTTCATTGACATCAACACCGTATTGCCAGAAATATTTGTATCCTACTCTTAATCGCAAGAAAATTGAATCCTTCCAAGTAGTCTTTTCTGTATCATAAGGACGAATGTGTGTTTATTATTGCATAATTCTTAAGCATGTTACTGCTGTCCACCAATGCCATTCTCTTAAATTTTACTTCCTTTTATATCGCCTTGATTTTAGTATTTATTTGTTTTCTGACATGTAACATAAAGTTTTTTCTGGGGCTCTCTTCACTCTCTCAACTGCCTCATGCAACAATATTCCCACATGTGAAGGGATACACATGAATCTTAATTGATACCCATTTTGTTATGTCTTAACATTCTCTGTACACTCGATCACAATATTCTGGTTGTCTATTAAAGACTGCAACGCTCCTCTACTGTCTATAAAGAAACGAGCATTTTTGCCACATTTGACTACTACTGTAATCCTGCTAATACAATTTGGAGTTCAGCCTGCGTAAAAGAGACTTTGTCAGTTAAGCGGCGTCCAATAAAAGTACCTACAGTGCCGATGGAAGTGTACTCCCTAATAAAGACACCATCTTGCCTTTCCATCTCTATCTACTGACTCATCACAATATACATATAGTGTGTTTACTGTAGGAAATGTTCTAATTATATAATCCTATGTTGCCCTCAGCTCTCCTTTTTCATACATATGTTTTCTTTAGCAGGGGAATAATTATTACATGTTACAATCCTCCCATGGTTATCTAGGGGTTATCTTGAGATGATTACGGGGCTTTTTGGTGTCCCCGCGGCCCGGTCCTCGACCAGGCCTCCACCCCCAGGAAGCAGCCCGTGACAGCTGACTAGCACCCAGGTACCTATTTTACTGCTAGGTAACAGGAGCATAGGGTGAAAGAAACTCTGCCCATTGTTTCTCGCCGGCGCCCGGGATCGAACCCGGAACCACAGGATCATAAGTCCAGTGTGCTCTCCGCTCGGCCGACCGGCTCCCAATGGTAGTGAGAATTGTATTAGACAAAACCATACATTCTGGAATAACATCATACGTTATAACATTAGAACATAAGGTATTCGTATATGCTCTTATTATACTTCAGCATACATTATTCATTACTTCCCACCTTTTGAACTGAGGACTAATTCATTAGCTCCCCCATCTCTCGTTAATCTAATGGCAGAGGCTACATTTATCTCTGAAATTCTATCCCAAATACTCTTCAGATCCAATTCCAATCTCATTATTTAAATAATAGCAATTCTTGGGGATCCTAACATTATTCTCATGGCTTCATTTTGTACCTTCTCCAACTTGCCCAGTCTACCTTTACCACAACAAGAAATGACAGGTGTAGCATAGTCAATAAGGGAACTTGCAGTACTGAAGTATATCATTCGTAGCGCAGTTACTCCCACTCTTTCTACAGCATGCCAAGGCCTTCAGAGGTTGTAATCTCTTCTGACATTGACCCAAAACTCTGTTCATCTCAGCTTCCAAATTCTCCAGGATTATATCCAACAAATTTGCTTAAATATTTATACATAACACATTCTATATTTTCTTCATTTATTTTCAATATAACAGGCCTCCGATTTCTATGTTTAAACTTTGTCTTCATTAACCACCAGTCCCATACGGTGACAGATTTCAGAAATTATCCAACACCGCTTGAACCTTTGAAAAATCTTTGTTCTGACACAAAATATCATCGCCATACATGATCGGTGTTATCCATTTGATTCTCTCAGATGGTATCCTTTTCATTAGTATATTAAACTGGGTGGGAGTCAACAATCATCCCTGAGGTGTGTGCCCAGTTCAAAAGATCTTTCACCTGACAAAACGTTTGTAACACACTTGACTCTAAACTAGTCAGGTTGACTAGTTTAGCAGTTACCAGGGAGGATGTAATTAAACAATTAGATAAACTAAAACCAAAAAAATCCCCAGGGCCGGATGAAGTGTTTGCCAGGGTGCTTAAAGAATGCAAAGAGGAGCTTTCAGAGCCACTGTCTACCATATTTAATAAATCAATAGAGTCAGTGCCAGAGTCATGGAAGGTAGCTAATGTGGTACCAATTTTTAAGAAAGGAGATAGATCACTTGCGTCAAACTATCGGTCAATTAGCCTAACGTCTATTGTGGGAAAGTTACTTGAATCAATAATTGCAAATACAATTCGTCTCCATCTTGAAAAACATTAATTAATGAGTCGCAACATGGTTTTACAAGTGGCCGTTCATGTTTAACAAATTTGCTAACTTTTTATTCCAGCATAGTTGAGGCAGTTGATAGTGGTAAGGATTGTGATGTTGTGTACCTTGACTTTAGCAAAGCTTTTGATACAGTGCCACATGAAAGACTAATTAAAAAAAATAGCTCATGGTATTGGGGGTGCTATATTAACTTGGATTAGGGCATGGCTATTCCAAAGGAAACAGAGTTAGTATAAATGGGGTTAAGTCAGAGTGGGATAATGTTGTTAGTGGAGTACCTCAGGGCTATGTCCTGGGACCTCTGTTGTTTATAATATATATAAATGATTTAGATTCAGGTTTGAGTAGCAACATTTGCAAATTTGCCGATGATACGAAAATCGGTAGGGAAATTAATTCGGAGGAGGACTCGCTATCACTTCAAGTTGATCTAGATAGGGTTTTGAAATGGTCAAATGATTGGCAAATGCAGTTTAATGCTGATAAATGTAAAGTTCTGAGGCTAGGTAATGATGATAGAGTAACAAGATACGAGCTAGATGGTGTTGAGATTGCGAAGTCAGATAGCGAAAGGGATCTGGGAGTTATGGTTAGTAAGAATTTAAAACAAAAGGATCAATGCGTGAATGTTCGTAACAAGGCGAATAGGACACTGGGATTTATTAATCGAAGCGTTAGTAATAAGACACCTGGTGTGGTTCTTAAGCTATATCTTGCTCTGGTTAGGCCCCATTTAGATTATGCAGTTCAGTTTTGGTCGCCGTATTGTAGAATGGATATAAATTCACTTGAACGTGTCCAACGTAGGATGACTAAGTTAATTTCCCAAATTAGAAATCTTTCATATGAAGAAAGATTAACAAAGCTTAAGTTGCATTCACTGGAAAGGTGAAGAGTTAGGGGTGACATGATAGAGGTTTACAAGTGGATGAATGGACATAACAGGGGGGATATTAATAGGGGTATTAAAAATATCAACACAAGACAGAACACAAAACAATGGGTATAAATTGGATAAGTTTAGATTTAGGAAAGACTTGGGTAAATACTGGTTCCGTAACAGGGTTGATGATTTGTGGAACCAATTGCCGCGTAACGTGATGGAGGTGGTGTCCCTCGATTGTTTCAAGCGCGGGTTGGACAAGTATATGAGTGGGATTGGGTGGTTATAGAATAGGAGCTGCCTCGTATGGGCCAATAGGCCTTCTGCAGTTACCTTTGTTCTTATGTTCTTTCGTGATAATCCAGCGCAACAATCTCCCTTTAACACCAAGACCAGCTAGTTCATGTAAGATAACTCCTTTGTTAGCATTATCAATGGCTCCTTGTAAATCAAGATTGATCAATGGCTCCTTGTAAATCAATAAAAATCTATAGTAATCATTATCATTAGCGGGACATGTAATAAATCAGAAGTACGTTTGAGGAACCCGAACAAATTACTAGACAGCTGACCACCTATCATATATGTCTATTTAAAATTATTCTCTCCATTTTACAAAAACACGAGGTTAAGGACACGGGTCTGTACTCTCCATTGGCTTTATGGGTAAGGATGATCATAGCTTTTTCTATTTACTAGGAATACTGCCCTCCTTATAACTAACTATACAGAGACCTAACAGCGGGCTTTTCTCTCTAATGGCAAGTTCATTAGGTATTTCATAAGTTACTCCATCCTCCCCATGGGCGGATGGATTTCCCAACTTTAATCGCCATTATTAGCTCACTTCTGGAAATAACTGTGCAAGTGACATTCAACACAGTTACCTGCTGTAAATATAAAGTACTTTCTTAGATCTTTTTAAGAATGTAATGACTCTCTCGTTATAGTGGGCAATAAACAAAATTTGGCAGCTTCCACCCATTTATCTGAGACCGTTCACAATTCCTTGCGGGTCAAGAAGTGCAACAAAATTATACTTTTTACCCCTTTATTTACATCTTACCAGATTTCCTTCAAGTTTCTGGTACTCCTAAACTCTCTCTGCAAACTCCTGCCAAATTCTTGCTCCTAATTTCCTCTCTCCTCTCCCCACACAGCCTAATAACTCTCAGTAGAGCATTCTTCCCTTTCTCAGTCCTGCCATTCCTATTCCAATCCCTGTGAGCTGTTACGTACTCCTAGCAGAATACGTATATAAATTTGAAATAGCATTTTTGTTTCCATTATATCATTGCCTGTATATGTACACACATTGTGTTTTGTAAATTGTCGTATGGTGTGGCAGCGTTAGTGGAGACAGGAGCGCGGTTGCGTTGCACACGTCTAGTACCTGTCAGATACGGGAAAGCTGGACCTGTTCAGTTTGGAAGTTCCAGATGTCACTTTTATTTAGTTTAGGTAATTGTTTATTTTCTGTAATTAAACAGGTGGCATTATACTTATATATTTTGTAAGTAACTATTATATGTAATTTGCAGTCTTATGTGTTTTGAGAATAAGTGGTTGTTCAATTAGTTTTAAATATTAAAAAGTCCTTAGTTTCCATCCCTCATCCTGGGATGAGGCAGACGGGAGGTGAGAATGTGGGTAGCGACAGAGCGAGAGTTCAGTAGCTTCGGGGAACCAGGAGGAGTAACATGTGGGAGATAAGTCTGTTACTTCTTGTTGTGCCATATTTTATTATATTATATTAAGGGAAATGACAATACTTTGGTTTGTTGTATAAGTTAACTTTACCATCTGTGTTTTTATATTATACTGTCTTGAATATATATCTATATAATATTTTGCATCTATTCTTCAGTCCTAAAGGAAGATTTTTATTTATGTGCTCATTACTTATTAAGGGGTTATACTGGTGATCCACTCTTGAGAACAGCAGTTTTCTCGTATCCCTAGACGTAATTAAAGCTTGGCTGCTGTAGGGTCACGAGCCGTAACGAACGATAGGTAACATGAGCTCTCTTCATTGTTAATGTCCACCCCTTAGCATCTTGTTCTGTGTGTAATTTTCTTTTCTGGGGGGGATGCTTTTTTTTATACGTGATCTCCTTCTGTTCAATGTCGCATTAAATATATCCACCTTCTTAATTAGATCTTCATGAAATGCTTCTGCCGAAACTGGCTTAAAAGTACCATACCAAGACTAAATTAATATGACCACCAAGACCCCTTAATTCTCTCCCACTGAACCCTAACCTTTTCTCTGAAGGCTAGAATTTTTTTCTAGTTTTTATTCGTAATGCAAAATGAACACTTAGCATCTCATCTACAGCAAGACAAATCCCCTCTATGCCCCCCCCCTCCCAGCAGTTATCAAACAAGCATAATCTAAACTCACTCCCTGCAGATAAGTAGGAGAGGGCTCGCCCACCAGT